>NW_024468462.1:0-14145 GCF_002104995.1 Linderina pennispora | reverse complement strand
CCCTTCTGTCGACCAGCGCGCTGTAAGGCTTGAATAGTGCTTTTGCCCAGGAGGAACGTAATGTCGCACCACTACCACCACTATGCACAATAATGTCTTTGCCAGTTTAATATACGACGTGCATTTATTGAAATCAGGCACCTGCATGTATGCCCGATGGAGTTGAGGGCGGAGCAAGGACCGGGACAAACTCGGAAAGGTAGACAACATCACCGTGGATGTCCTTTGTCTGCACCCCCGGTGCATTCCTCTTTCCCCACACTCTTCAACATCATTTTACATCCTTTTTATAATAGCTCGCGATCATGCGCTGGAAAGTGCTTCTGCCACTGCTCGCACCGGTGCTCCTTGTGTGCCAGGCAACCGATGTGGTACTGGACTGGAATATCGGCTATATCGATTTTAGCTTTGGTAGGCTGTTTAGTCGGAAGGCTATTGGTGTCAATGGCAAATGGCCACTCCCCAGTAGAGGTGACCTTGGGCGATACACTAATAATCCACGCACACAACTCGCTCGACGAGCCCACATCTCTGCATTCGCATGGGCTGTTCCAAAATGGCACCAACTACTACGATGGCGCTGCAATGGTAACCGAGTGCTCTATTCCTCCTAATGGCACATTCACATATCGCATACCGATGGTACAGGCCGGAACGTACTGGATCCACAGCCATTACAAGGCGCAAACTTCAGATGGTTTACGCACTGCTTTAATCGTGCGCGATCCAAATGACTACTACAAGTACGACGAAGATGTTATCCTTCCCATGTCCGATTGGTTCCGTGAGCCAGCAAACACTATCATCAAGCAGTTTTCAAGTCCTGATCCCAATGTGCGCTATAAGCCGATGATCCCGTACGGCATCATTGGCGGCGAGTGTTTGAATGCCAAGGTGATCAAGTTTGTCAAGAACAAGACGTACAGGCTACGGCTGTTGAACATTGGCGCCTCGTTTGAATTTCACTTTAGTATCGACGACCATGAGCTGCGGATCATCGAGGTCGATGGCGTGCCGGTCAAGGAGAAGCCAACCAAGGGAGTAATGCTGGCAGCGGGGCAACGAGTATCGGTGCTTGTGCGGTCCAAGGAAACAGCCGACAACAACTACTTGTTCCACGCCGACATGTTCACGGACCTGTTCACCATGCCCAAATACAACCCTCTCAACTTTACCGGGGTTCTAGAATACGCACCAAAAGCGTCGCTCAAGCGTGAAGTCAACGGCGGATGGAAAATTACCAGTGATTTGGACCTCGAGCCTTTGGATGAGGAGGCATTAATGGACCCCACGATGCAAGTAACGCTCGATGCCTACTCGGGCGTATTTGACGATCAGTCATTCCGCCACTCGTTCAACAATGTCACATTCATTTTGCCCGAGGTGCCTACTTTGCTTACAGCACTGTCCACTGGCGACAATGCTAACAAGCGCGAAGTATACGGCCGCCAGTCCAACACGTACGTGCTGAATATGGGTGATGTGGTGGAGATTACATTGAACAACCACGATTATTATACGCACCCATTCCATCTGCACGGGCATGTGTTCCAGATAGTCGAAATTGGGGCACTACGGTCAGGCCTTACACCGCACCAAGCTGGCTCGCGATGCCCCAGTCAAGCGTGACACGTTTATCCTGCGTGGCGGCCACTATGCTGTTCTGCGCTTCCGCGCCAACAATCCTGGAGCATGGCTATTTCACTGCCATATTGAGTACCATGCGATTCGTGGCCTTGAGCTTACCTTTGTCACAGCACCGGGTTTGCTGCAGAATAACATCGCATTTGCCGGAGGGGCTCAAGGAGAACTGCATTGCACAAGGAATCAAGGCTTCAGGCAATGCCATTGGCCGCGACGGCATGGATCTGGAAGGTCAGCCCGGAGGACCGAATCCACTGCCTGACAAAGTAGAAAGCATTGATCCACCAGCTGGATGGCAGATGCTGTCGTATATTTTGCAAATGGGTGATGAGGATGGACCGCCGCCGGCAACTTTGGACGCATCCCACAGCGAGGCAGCGGGTAGTACTACAAGCACTTCTGAAGGCAAATCACCAACCAGGACTGACAGCACAACACTGGATAAAGCCAGGGAAACTGACGGCTGATGATACAGACACCGAAGCTGATAGCGATGATGACGACGATAACGATCACTAATTCAGTAAATGCTAAATCCAATATAACGATAGTCATCTACAGCTGCACTTTATACCTGTTGGCACCAAGCGCCGATGTGTCCCTGTGCCCTTAGTCCACGCAGTGATGCTGGTCTTAATACAGAAAGGTTCCAACCAGCACTGCTGTTCGACTAATGTTCCAGAACGTCACGAACGTTCAGGATGACAATGAAGCCAAACACATGCATTTCGGCCCACATTGAGGCCAGATATCTCCTTTTCTCACTTCAAGTCATTTCACATCTGCTTTATTCCATAAAGCCTATTATCCAGACTCTGCTGAAGCCAGCATACCAATACTTCAAAGCATATAGCGGCCTGCTGCCACGTATTCCTTGCTTGGAGTAAAATGGTAATAAGTATGAGCATTCAGTGCTCAATATGGCTTTCTGTCGAGCCAGCGGTTGATCATGTCTAGAGACTCCTTGGGCTTGTCATACGGAACCATGTGTCCGGCACCAAACACGCGCAGGAAAGTGAAATTTTCATGGGTGCGCACCTCGCCAGCACCCACACCATCCACCAACCATAGCTCATCACTGGCACCATTGAATGCTTCCTTTTCCTGGCCACTCGAGCTCCATCGACCACGCCTTGTTGCCATACCAATTGCATGTAAAGTCAGCATCCCCAGCGTAGATAAGCACACGGATGTTGTCAGCAAGAAGGGGCGGGACATACTGGTGGAAGGGCTTCGAATGATCACCGTCATGCGAAAACCCAGTTCCAACCTTCTCCGAGCACGACTCGAACTTCTTGACTTCAGCACCAAGTGCTTTCTGCACGCCAGCATTGTTCAGATAGGTGTCAATGTCGTCCTCGATTTCGTAGCATAGCCCGTTGCCGACGCAGTAGCGCCGCACGTCATAGGGATTTCTCCCGGTATCCATGTATGGCCCCTTGATAGTAGGATAGCAATAGTTAGTCGCAGTCCTCGCACCTGGATACATCATTCCACCTGTAGCACTCGCGCAAAAGGCGGGCACATGTCGGATAGGCGGCATCCATCTTATCACAGGTCTCTTGGGGAAGCGTGGCTGGATAGGTCGAGTTGCACGCCATTGTCGAGAAATACTTGAACTGGACAAGCGGATTGACAATTCCGTTTCCAATACCAATAGAAGCGAGTGGCAAGATGCGCTGTTCCTCTTCACTCACAGAAAGAAGGCTCAGCGACCGCTTGCTCTCCAGTTCCCTGTTCGCCTCATGGATTGCCTTGCCCACAGCCGGGACATAGTGGCCGCCGTATGACTCCCCGAAAACATGGAGCTCGCTGTTAGCATACTGCGGGAAAGCTCTTGTAGAACAGCTTGGAGCAACGCATTGACGTCCCTTCCTGCCGCAACAGAGCTGAACACGTCTGAACCAGTATGAGAAGCCAACATTGGTGGGCTGGTCAAGGAAGATGATGTGCGCACGATCGTTCCAACTAAACGGATTGTGGTCTGTGCCGTTGCCACCCTCACTGACACGGCACGGGCCAAGCTCCATCAGCAGACCGGTGAACGAACTGCAGCCAGGGCCGCCGTTGAGCCACAGAATGAGCGGCGCATCTTCGCGCTTGACCTTGCGTGCTTCAAAGAACCAGAAGAAAAAGTGCTTGTCCTCCGCGGTATCGAGATACCCGCTGTACTGGTCGACGCTGGTATCACACAGACCCGGGTTCTTCACGCGCAGTCGATAGTTGGGGATTGCATCCATTGTGGACACTGTTGTCCACTGGCTCATGTCTACCATCGCCGGGTTAGCCACACGGCCAGACGCCTTAGATGCTGCGGCGCCGTGATGGTGCTGGTTGAAAACATGCTGGTGAGCTGGCGTGGCAGTGACTGCAGTAGCCAGGAGAAGCACAGTGCCAAGTGCCAAGCGTGACCCAGTAAATAGCATGTCAAAAATGGATTCTTATGAGAACAATAAGAAAAGAGCAGGCAAAGCAGTCCCTCACATTTTTCTCACAGTTGCCACCTAAACTCGCGGACGCATGATAGCTGCTGTGCATAGTTGATTCACATAGACCTTATGAAAAGGGTGCGGGGAAAAAGATAACCCGGATCGACTAGAACGGCTTTCCGTCGAGCCAGCGGTTGATCATGTCCAGCGAGTTCTTGGGCTGGTCGTAGGGAACCATGTGTCCAGCGCCGAACACACGCAGGAATGTGAAGTTCTCGAAGGTGCGGGCCTCACCAGCCTGCTCGCTGTCGACATTCCACTCAGTATCGTCGGCCCCGCTGAAACCATCCTTGCCGGACCAGTCGAGCTTGAGCGACCATGCCTTGTTGCCGTACCAGTTACAGATCCAGTCTGCATCACCAGCGTAGTTGAGGACACGAATTCCAGCTTCAAGGAGCGGGGGTATTTCACGCACCAATGGCTTCATCCAATCGCCGTTGAGAAGGAACCCCTCGCTGACCTTTTGGTTGCAGCCGACAAACTTTGGCACGTCAACACCAAGCTCCTGCTGAACAGCCGGAATGTTCAGATACCTGTCGATATCGTCCTCAATTTCATAGCACAAATTGTCGCCCACGCACTTCTTGCGAACATCGTAAGGGTTGTTGTGTGTGCCATCGCTGTAAGGACCCATGATGCGACTGAGGCAGTAGTACTCGGCTGGGATACACGCGAGGCGGGTTTGCCACTTGTAGCATGCCTTGACCAAAAAGTCGCAGGTAGGAACAGCAGCATCCATCTTGTCGCAAGTCTCTTGAGGAAGAACGGGTGGGTATGTAGAGTTGCAAGCCATTTTGGCGTAGTACGCATGCTGAGTCAACACATCAACCAAGCCGTTACCAATACCAATCGAAACAAGCGGAAGGACGTCGACCTCAGCCTCTGCTTTGCTAAGCAGGCTCATTTCACGTTTCTTGACCAGCTCCAGATTAGCCTCGTGGATAGCTTTGCCAATAGCTGGCACATAATGACCGCCGTAAGACTCGCCAAACACATGCAGCTCGCTATTGGCATACTGCGGGAAACTCTTGTAGAACATGCGCAGGAATACGTTGACGTCCTTTCCGGCATCGTACGAGTTGTCAACCTTCTTTCCATACGAGAATCCTGTGTTCAGCGGCTGGTCAATGAAGATGATATTCGCGCGGTCGTTCCATCCATAAGGATTATACTCGGTGCTGTTTCCACCTTTGCTCACACGGCACGGACCGTGCTCCATCAGAAGACCAGTGAAGGAGCTGCAGCCAGGTCCACCGTTGGTCCACAGAATTAGAGGTGCCTCATCGCTGGGGACATTTCGCGCTTCGAAGAACCAGAAGTAAAAGTGCTTGTCCTCATCGGTGTCCATATACCCACTGTATTGTGTGACACTGGTATCACATAGCTGCGGGCTCTTGATGCGCAAGCGGTAGTCAGGGAATGCGTCCATGGTTGTTATTTGAGTCCATTGTCCACTGCTTTTGGCATTTTGGAGAGACCCATCTGCAAACCCTGGTCGATGGTGGGGGCTAAACACAAACTGATCTGAAGGAGCAGCGTTGACAGCACTGCCTGCAAAGGCAAGGACGGATAAAGCACAAACGATAAACTTCATTCCTGAATCAAAATAACCTGGAGCTAATAGAACAACTGGATTTAAAAATGGCTAACAGCAAAAGAAAAGGGCTTTTATAGCCGAACCGCCCTGCGCCAAGACAGAGCATGCTATCCATTGCCCAAAGTGGAGGGACAGTTCAGCTACCGCAGCTCGTCAAAACCCGTTGGGATGATTTGCAGACCTGTTGATCACCGCTGCGAATCATGGCAATCGATGTTCTCACGAACCTATATCTGCATTACGAATCCGCAGATATCGCATGTAGAGAGACATGCTTGCGATGATATCGCCTTAGCGATATCCCCTTCATTTGCATGGCCACGAATCCGTTGCGCAGCGGCCGGGTGCATGGCAGCGGGTGCACAGACCCGGACCTTTGAGGGAGACATGGTATCGCCCTTGGTATGATGTCTCGATCGAACATAGATCGAAGACATTCGTTTCGTAGTGAGCGTATGTGCCGATTGTTAGGGTATGTAATCGTTTCTCTTCTCTCTCTTCTCTTTTCTCACTGACTTTTACTTGAAGCACACACCTCTATATACTGCATACTTACACCACACAACTCCCCAACAGCCAACAGTTTCACCAGGCACTATTCAGACAACCATCATGACGAGTATGTAGTTACTCTGTTGTCAAAACACAACTCTCATTTACATAGGGTAACTAGTGGCACATCTAGTATATCCACTTCTACGCCTGTGCTCTATGCACAACACACATGGTTTAAATGCCCTGGCTTTATTTACCAGGTGTTGTATAGGCTTGATCCCTTTGGCGTATTTTATAAGGATGCCGGTTTTGCAATGCATCATAGTAAAGCACCTACAGACGCTTTGCCTCGGTATTATCTCACATAATTTCGCCTGGAAACACATGTTGGCTACAGATGATGCATGCCGGCATCACCTTGCTCGTATGAGATAGAGCCGTGTAATAGATAATCAATTTGATGCCGAACGAATGGTGAAATTCGGATGCAGACAAATGCATTTTAATACTGGTCATGACCAAGTGCCACTGGCTGATGCCTGGGTTTGCCATACCAACACCCAAGTGACCCGCCACTATATCGCATTTAATTTCACCAGTGCTAGGAACATGGTAGCGTGGTCGACAATTTTTTAGCTTGACCAGCTCCAGTTTTTTTGCTTACAATAGTGATTCTAACTCACCTTTCGGCAGCCAGCCAACTAGCCACATTTCGTACTCGCAGAATATAAAGCAGCCCAAATGTGGACCCCCTGTCGTAGGTACAGCCATTTTCACATTTTGCCAAAAAAAAAAAAGTGGCCTGATTTTTCAAACTGCAACTCGGTGAACGATATCTCGACTTGCTCCACCAGGTATCTAAGCCAGGCTGGCATTACCCCTGACTGATATCTATAGCCAATGGAGGCCATTCATAAATATAAAAGTTTAAAGAAACTAAATATCTGTTAACAGAATAACCAATTAACAAATAAGAAATCAATTACTAACAGTAGATAAATATTTTAAAAAACAGAATGTTTAGCAATGGCCAAAAAGATTCTAGCAACTAGATTAACAAACAAACAAAGATGCCAAATATGGTGCTTCTATGAAACCCCTTCGGCATCCTGAAAAATTTCAGTTGATTTCTCGGGACGCAGCCTCTATCTCAGTAGAAGCATATTAATTGTGTATCAACTGAAATTTTTCAGGATGCCGAAGGGGGTTTCGTAGAAGCACCATATTTGGCATCAGAACAAGAAAACAACAAAAATATTAATAATTATTAAATAGCTAACCATTTCTGACTGATCTCCTTATAGAATTAGATTTATTCAAAAGCTGCCATTTTAAAACATCATGTTCAAGTCATCAAGTCGTTATCATCCTATTTATAACTATTTATCTAATACCAAGCAATCATATAACTCATCAATTTTAGAAAGTATCAAACTATACATTTTAAAAAATCATAATAAATTCATCAAGTTATTAGAATCCCATCTGTAATTAATAGATATGCACCAAGCAATCATATGTGTCATCAATTTTAAAAGAATCAAGCTGTGCTATTTTAAAACATCAAATTCAAGTCATCAAGTCATTAATACTCCATCTGTAATTAATCGATATGCACCAAGCAATCATATGTATCATCAATTTTAGATTGAAGGAATCAATTTTGAATTTCAACAATAGATGCTTCTAACTCTGCTTTTTGGGGCAAAGTATGTATTGGTTCCACTTGTGTTGACTTATCATGTGTATCAGGGTAATCAAAGTTGCTCATAACCCAGAGTGAGTGATGATGATCAATTTGTACATCACTGTTTGCTAGTATCTTCTTCATATTATAGAGTAAGCAGCATAACTTCATTTGCACATTGTAAACATTCCTATTCTTTACTCTAACAATCTCCCTGTTTGACAGCCTTTGAATGTATTGCCTAGTTCTCCAAATGTATTTTCTACCATTGAACGGAATGATCCAAGATGGGAATTATATTCAGCTTCTGTTTCTGATAAGCTTGTTCCTCTCTGCTTTCTTACTGGTAAACAAAAGTTGTGCAGTCCAAAAGTATCCTGCTCTTCTTCCTCAGTCATCTCTTCCAAAATACTTTGTGGATAACCACCATCAAGCACAATACAATCAATAGGTGAATTATTCTTCAGCAACCCCATGTTCTTAATCATTCTTGAGTCTGGGTGATCTCTACAGTCTTCAGTTGGGAGGCCATTCACAAATAAGAAAGTTTAAAGAAACTTAATATCTTGTATCAGAATAACCAAGTATTAAATAACAAATCAATTACTAGCAGTTGAAAAATATTTTAAAAATCAGAATGTTTAGTGATGGCCAAAAAGATTTTAGCAACTAGATTAACTAATAAATAAAAAATATAAGAACAGACGCTTCTCCGAAACCCCCTTCGGCATCCTGAAAAATTTCAGTTGATTTCTTGTGACCCAGCCTGTATCTCAGTAGAAGCATATTAATTGTGTATCAACTGAAATTTTTCAGGATGCCGAAGGGGGTTTCGGAGAAGTTCAAAAAAAACAAAAGAACAAAAAGTTTTACAATTCTAATTATTTTTTACTTAGTTTAGTGATTGTGAATGACCTCCTAGTGATTGTGAATAACCTCCAAATGCTGCCATTTTAAAACATCATGTTCTAGTCATCAAGTCGTTATCATCCTATTTATAACTATTTTTCTAATACCAAGCAATCATATATATCATCAATTTTAAAAAGAATCAAATTATGCCATTTTAAAAAATCATAATAAATTCATCAAGTTGTTAGAATCCCATCTGTAATTAATAGATATGCACCAAGCAATCATATATGTCATCAATTTTAGAAAGCATCAAACTGTGCTATTTAAAACATCAAATATACAAGTCACATAAGAATATGCTTAATACAGTAAATGTTCTTAGAAGAGTTGATGATAATATATCTATTGTTCTAAATCTGAGAAATTACTTCTGGTCTATATATCCTATATCTAAGCAATATCACACTTTTGATAAGATGTGATTAGTTTACTATTAAGAGATGCATATTAGTTAGATAGACAGAATGTACTCAAATAAGCAAATAATATGATTTGTCTATAAGAAATGTCTGAGGTGTAGTTTCTATAGGTGAACAAAAGATCAATGCACTAACAACAGTGATTGAAGATGCCATACTAGATGAAATAAGGGCAATATTATATGAGAATCTAGATCTTAAGCCTTTAGTAAAGAGTTGCTCATATTATTCTCTATTTTAGTAATGGTTTTGTAGTTATATATTATGCACTCTGTATATTCCAGAGGACATTCCTACTACTATTTAGATATTCATATTAATAGGAGAGATATACAGCCAACTCATATTTAGATACCAGATGATAGTTCTTTTAGAAAAGCAATTACTCTATAGAAAGGAATAATACACAACAAATATATCTAAGAGTTGTAAGTGAGGGCTACAGAATGGTCATAGTTATATAACTACCATTTTAAACATATTATATGCACCATCCACTCCATATATCTATGGGAATTTGACACACTTCATATATATGTTCAACCTTTATCTCATAAAAAGTTCCACTAAGTTGGATCCAATTATGCACTTGGAATGCTAAGCCAGCACTCATGTTAAAGTCATGGATAAGCACTAAAGTTAGCATATCTCTTTCTTCAGTACTCAGATCAGCTATATGTTTCTTAAGGAAGTTATAGAATGATGGCATTTTCTAAAATTGATAATGAACCAGAGTTGTGTATCTTATCTTACCACCCATGAACAATCAATTATAAGAATTACAAGAGAAGGAGTAGATATGCATTAGATAATAAAGTTTTAAAAGTTCTACTATCTTTTACTAAATTTAGCAGTTATGAATACCCTCCATATTGAAAAATTGATAAGAACTAGCTATTTTAAATCAAGTAGCTAGCATCAATATCTGTTGTTACCCCATATCTACAAAGCAGTCATAGTTGTCATCATTTTAGATTGTAGAAATCTATTTTGTAGTTCAACCATTGATGCCTCAAACTCAACCTTTTGAGGTAAAGTATATGTTGGTTCCATTTGTGTTGATCTTTCATTGTGTGATTCAGGATAGTCAAAGTTTGTCATAACCCAGATGATGTGTTACTTCATCACTGTTTGCTAGTATTTCTTCATATTATAATACACAGCACAGTTTCATTTGCACATTGTAAACATTCTTATTCTTTACTCGAACAATCTCCTTATTTGACAACCTTTTGAATGTTGTTCCTAGTTCTCCAAATGTGTTTTCTACCATTGAACGGAATGATCCAAGATGGGAATTGTACTCTTACTTCTGCTTCTAGTAAGTTTACCCCTCTCTGCTTTCTAATTGGCAAACAAAAGTTATGCATTCCAAAGTCCTCCTGCTCTTCTTCCTCTGTCATCTCTTGAAGAACACTCTGTGGATAGCCACCATCAAGCACAATACAATCTATAGGGATATTCTCTTTAATAATCCCATGTTTTAATCATTCTTGAATCTGGATTATCTCTACAGTCTTCTGTTGGTAAACAAGTAGAACCATTCCATTATATCAATGCAATACTTGTGTACGATATCCTGATTTCTTCAATTTGAAGGAATAAAGTCTGGTTTGTATGCTCCATTGTGTAGTGCTCTTGAGTCATGGCCATCTAACATTAGTGTTACATGTTTAAACCCTTGAGGATTCTGTATCTTTGCTGCAAAGACTCGTAGTTCTGGAGTTGAAAACATTGTTTGCAGATAGTATGTTAGCTTCTTATTCAAATCTTTCATTTCAGAAATATAGAACATATTATGAATAAGCTTGATAGCTCTTCTTGGAAGGAATCTTTCCATTTCATTGATTGACAATCCTTCTACAAGTTGGTATAGATGAGCAATCCTTTTCTACACTTCTGTAAGGACATGGATAATGAGTGCAACCAAACAAAACATTCAGAAAGAAGAAAACAGGAATCATCCCTAGATGTTTAAGAAGTGTATCTTTATAGTTTAATTTCTCTTACTTCACGAACTTCACTTCTGTGATATTTTGTATGCTTTAGAATTACCCAGTCATCATTCAGAAACTTCCATTTGTTTGTGTACAGCTTATGATACTCCTTTTCTCTGAGTTCTTGTAATTGATGATTCATCATTGTGAGGCACTCATAAATTTAAAAGTTGTCATTTATTGCAATGGGCCCATTCTAAATTCTTCAACACTCGACTTGCTGAGCTAGATGAGGAAGAGAGAGAAAAGCTAGTCCAACTACTTAGCAAAAATTTCAATATGAGCAGAAAATTAACAGTATATATCAGAGCATGGATTAAGAATGTTTCAGAAGATAGGGTGTTAGTATTAAGCATGTGTTTGATGTATGCAACTACAGTTGTGCAGATATGGAAGTAATGGTTGCTAACTGCCCATTTTAAAACTAGATCCTCTCAGTATGGATAATACGATTATGAATTCTAGTTACTTTAAGTACCACTTCTTGATTTGGTTCACCAATAATAGAAGCAATATATTCACCAAATGGACTACTTGCTTGTATTTTGATATGAGTGTGAGTACTGCTAACTACTTCATTGTGAATCATAGATATCTAGATAGTAGAAAGGCAACCCTCTAAAAGTATATAGAATAATGACTAACTAGGAACTCATCTCCACATGAAGTATGTAAGCAACTTTATATCTAGCTGGCCTAAGATCAGTATTTTCTCTTAATATGTGGGTTCTAGATCATCAAGTTCAATGTTGCTAATATCAGCAATAAGTCATCTATTCCTAGGTCATCAGTATCCTCACTAACACTTGAGAGAGTTGAGAGACAAACTTTCTCTCTTGCTTGCTGAGCTGTTAACCAATCAATATGCATTCCACGATAGTTAACAAGTCCCATTTCAGCAAATGTGTGTTGTTGTCTTTCTCTTGAAGCAACAGGCCAGAAAGAATTTCTCTGACTAGGAACAATAGTGATGTTTGTGATATCTCTTCTCAGAACAACTTCAGATTCAAGAGGACCACTACTGGTAGCATATGTAAGAAGAACAGTTGGGTGTCCATTAAATGTAAGATTAGAAACAACAGTCATCATATCTCATTCTCTTTCAACTTTTTAGCTATTCCTTGTTTCTTCTTAGTTGTTTCCTATTGAACCAATGGCAGTAACCAAGAGCATGTTCTTTATGGAAGTAAATACACAATGTATGTTTGTTATGAATCTGATCAACTAGTGCCATCCATTGCTTTTCATAAGATGTTGCAAATGTCCTACAATCACTAAGAAACTCCAGTGTACTAGCAATTAAGTTTGTGTTCCATTCTACTTCTTTCAACTCAGGAGAGTGAACAGTAAGCTCAAGTCTCATTAATCCTTCATTCCTACAAGCAACAAGTGTTTCACCAAATTGCTGAGAAGTTGGCATCACTAGCTCTGATAGCTTAGAAGTAAGTTGATTGCGAACCTCACCACTTTCTAGAAGTTGAACAAATTTATTATACAACTTGTTCCTAATTCTTATTTCATCTTCATCAGTAAACCAGCTAATACAGTTTGCTCCAACTTTATCTTCATCATCAAGAATATCATTGCTACTGATTCCATTATCAAGAAGAAATTCCTTAATCACAGCCCTAGAAGATATGTTTAGACAATCCATTGTAATATCATAGTTCAGAAGAAATACATGTTCCTGATGCATCCTAAGAAAGATATCAGTTAGTGCAGGATCAGCTATTGCAACATTTGGAGCAGATACTTTGTAAACAGAGACTTTACCATTTCTCACTTGTCATGCACTTCATATACTTAAATCTGTATCCATCACCAAAAACTCTATGCAATCTATCAAAAGGAGTAATATTGTTAATCTGATCTATAAGAGCATATGATTCAGGTATCTCAACAACACATGAATCCATAAAGATATCAGATTGCTGAACAAATCCTTGCTGTTCAATGCCATTACTAGTATATCTTGCATCAGATATATCAGGCATATTATCTCTATTCTTCAACTCAAGTCCCAAAAGGGAGTTAAGATGTACTCTTAAGGAGGCCATTCACAAATAAAAGTTTAAAGAAACTAAATATCTTGATCAGAATAACCAAATTAAATAAGAAATCAATTACTAGCAGTAAAAATATTTTAAAAATCAGAATGTTTAGATGGCCAAAAAGATTCTAGCAACTAGATTAACAAATAAACAAAAGATGAATAGGTGCTTCTACGAAACCCCTTCGGCATCCTGAAAAATTTCAGTTGATTTCTGGACGCAGCCTGTATCTCAGTAGAAGCATATTAATTGTGTATCAACTGAAATTTTTCAGGATGCCGAAGGGGGTTTCGGAGAAGTTCAAAAAAACAAAAGAACAAAAAGTTTTACAACTTCTAATTATTTTTTACTTAGTTTAGTGATTGTGAATGACCTCCTGTGGCTACCTGCTCTATACTATGAGATATCAATATGTAACCTCTGTGCCTAATGGTATGCAATTTAGTATGAATCATATATTTTGTAATTTTCTTAATCCTCTTTAAGCAGCTCCTTCTGATCAAATATTCAATAGATCAAATCAGATGTGAGGTCATTCAGAGATAGTTATCTGCACAACAATTATTTGTGCATATTGAAACTATTGGGAATTTCAGTGAAATAAAAATTTCACCCAAACTGCCATTGGCATCTTGGAAAAGTTTCAGTGAACATAATTTCAACCAGAAAGAAAAACTTTGCATATTTGGGTTAATTATCATTGGGCAACAAAAGTCAATATCTCAATAGATGTGGCTAAGCAACCACAAGGAAATTATGTTCACTGAAACTTTTCCAAGATGCCGATGGCGGTTTGGGTGAAATGGCAAAAAAAATATTTGTTTTTAAAATCAATTATAAGCACAGAAACA
>NW_024468461.1:0-14396 GCF_002104995.1 Linderina pennispora | reverse complement strand
TTTTAGTGCAGAGCTGTCAGCTGGGCCTGAAAGTGAGTGCTGGTTTTTTCCATTGTGCGATTCATACAGCAGAACGAGCGCAAACGGAAATCGACGAGATATGCGGATGCTGTGCTTGTATTCATTGTGTCGCCAGCAAGTGAGAAGGGACAGATTTTGCTCAATTCGTGGATAGTGCCTGTTGGCTCTATGCAGTTGCAGCACCTTGAAGAGCTGGCATTGTTTTGATATCCGAGTGCAGATTTCGGCGTGGTAGATGTGCTCTCTTGCTAGGCCAGCCACCAACAATACACAGGTTTGTTTTGGCATGGGAAGGGTTTCTTGGCGCGGATGAAGAGATGCAAAGGCATTTATGAACTCGGATATAGCTATCGCTGTGGACTACCCGCCGTGGGCTCCCCTGTGCTGAAAATCGGATATGCTGTCCCAACTGCATCATCAGCCTTTGCCAACCACAAAGGTCGAGTAAATACGAAGAACTACAATAATAAGCGACATTTAACAGTCGGAACTAAAGGACAGATCATTGGCAGGCCGGGTGCTGCTCCGATACCACATGTGGATGGGGACCTGGCCTGTCCATTGCGTCCGCCCTGGTACCGTATATGCCAGATACGGGTATATCGTGATCAGATCACAATTTGCACCTCGAATCACCAGCACCTAACCCTGCTCTAGCTGCCAGGCGCGGGGGTCGAAGCCAGGCGGCAGACGCAGGTGCTGCAATGCGTCACTCTAGCTTTCGACATTTCGACTTTTTGTTCTTTTATTTTGCATCATCTAGCAACAGCCATGATTTTGCTCGAGCCCAACAGCTATGTTCTAGAGGAGACGCTGCTCGCACGCTTCAACAGCGAAAAGCATGAGGTGGTGGACATCACGCTGGTAGATTTCGACAACGTCATTTACCATGTGCAGACGCAGGCAGAGCAGCGCAACCTGCTGACGCTGGGGGTTGAGATGAAGTACTTCAACGAGGTGGTGCAGTACGGTGCCAACGAGATCCTGCAGCGCGAGTACGGGCCGTACCTGTCGTCGTCGGCCAGCGGGCAGTACCAAATCACGCTTGAGTTCAACCTGGACTCGCTGCCGGAAGACAAGGCAGGGCTGGCGAAGCATGTGTCGATGCTGAAGCGCAACGTCCTGGCGTCGCCGTTTGTGCGTGCGTTCGAATACTGGGAGTCGCAGCAGGAGGGGGCAGGGCCGCTGATGGCGACGCACTACCGCGAGGACGAGGCCAATCTACGTGCAGGCGCAGCAGGACCGAGTGACAGTGATCTTCAGCACGCTGTTCCGGGAGGAGGTGGACCGGGTGCTGGGGCGGGTGTTCCTGCAGGAGTTCGTCGATGCGCGGCGCCAGGCGTCGATCCAGAATGCACCGCAGGTGTTCTACTCGAGCCGCGAGGCGCCGCTGGAGATCCGCCACCTGCCGGGCCTGAAGCAGGACGAGAGCGTCGGGTATGTGTCGTTTGTGCTGTTCCCGCGGCACTTTGCCGATGCTGACGTGCGCGAGAAGACCATCTCGCAGATCCAGCTGTTCCGCGACTACCTGCACTACCACATCAAGTGCGCCAAGGCGTACATGCACTCGCGCATGCGTACCCGCGTCACGTCGTTCCTCAAGGTCATTAACCGTGCCAAGCCCGACCGCACCACAGCCACGTCGGAAAAGAGGACAGCCACCGGCCGCTACTTCCGCCCGCAGTTCCGCCAGGCATCGGCGTCGCCGCAGCTGGGTGGCGAGAGCGAGTGGTGAGTTTATACTTAGGATCCATATTAAAGACATATAACCCTCCCCTGTCTTCGCTGTCTCTTGCATTTCGCTGGTCATCACCGGCTGGGTCACCTGAGATAATCAGGAACACGGCTCCAGCGGATATTTTCTGCGGCCATACCCGATCGCGGCGGTTTCTCCACTGGAGTGCTACTTTTATGCGCGAGACTGTTTTTTCTTCTGCTCTCTGCTTTTCTGTCATTACATTTCCCAGTCTAAAATGAATTCGCCAAGCAGACGAGGACTCAGCACAGCAGCGCAGCTTGTGCGGTATCAGAGCACCAGGGCTGATCGTGTTTTTGCAGCCACCAAGCTCGGCGACTGCACGCTCAGCCGGACGCCCGATCAGCTCGCCCAGCTGCCGCCCATGGGGTACGTGTATCTGGGACAGATTCCCTACAAGCAGGCGCTCTCGCTGCAGAACCAGCTCAGCCGGCTGCGCATCGACGAGATCTACTCTGGGCCGCAGAAGACGCGGACACCGCGGTCCTCGCGGAAGCTCTCGGATACCATAATCCTGCTGCAGCACCAGCCAGTGTATACTAATGGACGGCGAAACCGCGGCACGCTGAGCCAGCCGGAGCTGGACCGCCTGCATGGCCTCGGGTGCGAGTACTTTGAGACGGACCGGGGCGGCGAGATCACATTCCACGGGCCGGGACAGCTGGTGGCGTACCCAAGCATGTACTTGCTGGACCATTTTCTGGGCACAAAGTGCTATGTGAAGGGGCTGGAGAACGTGGTGATTGAGAGTTGCGCGCAGTTTGGTGTCGATGCGGACCGGCTCGAGGGGTTCCCAGGCGTGTGGACATCGGGGACGGAGAAGGTCGCGGCGCTGGGCACGCATGTCCGGCGGTACGTGACCTCGCATGGCTTTGCGCTGAACTGCACCACGGATCTGAAGTGGTTCACTGAGATTGTGCCGTGCGGGCTGGAGGGCAAGACGGCGACATCGCTTAAGACGGTGCTGGCGTCGCAGGGCAAGACGGCTGATGTCAGTGTCGATACAGTGCTGCCTGTGGTCGTCGACAGTTTCAGCAAGGTGTTTGGGTGCGATGTCAAGCCGCTCGAGGATGTATCGCCGCACACATTCAACGTGCTACAGGAGCTGCTAAAGAAGCAATACATTTGAACGGCTGATATTAGTTTGGTACTCGAACGGAAGGAAAAATGAAGACATGTAATTTACGATGCGGCCGTGTAGAAGTAGTACTGCTGCCACAGGGGCTGGTAGTCCTGGATCAGCGCGCCCAGCAGGCTGAGCAGTGGCTTGTTGTTGCACCAGTTGGCTACCCTGGTGAGGCGCGATTCAGTGAATCTGTCAAAGAACGGCGAGCGCAGCAAATAGTACAGGAACAGCCACTTTCTGCGCGACAGCTCGTCCTTCTCGACGGTGCGCTCGGAGCCCGACGCAGGCCGCAGGTCGGTGCGGATCAGCTGTCTGCTAGCCAGCTCAACGACCAACGACAGCGCCCAGGGCCGCCAGTCGCGCTTGCCCATCTTGCGCAGCGACAGGACGTAGATGATCGGACGCAGAATGAACAGCAGCTCGCCAGCGAGCCCCATCGGTCCGTATTTGCGGATCAGCGACAGCGCAGGGGCGACCTTCTCGGGCTCCCGCGCCTCGGCGGTCACGAAGCCGCCCAGGTCGGCGTTCCCCTCGGTCTGCGACAGAATGCCACGCACTGACTTGAACTTCAGCCCACTGCGCTCGCCCTTCCACAGCGCGCCGTCTGGGTCCTGCGCGACGGCAGCTCTGCGTGCCGAGCCCAGCGACGCTGGGTCAACCAGGCGCTCAGGCACCACGGTGCCGGTGACCATCCTCCGGCCGCTCAGCTTGAGCAGGCTTAGCCGGGCGACAACCTTGATGATCTCTATCCAGCTGACAACCTTCCACCGCATCTTCTCGCCGCACCTTTTCACAACCGCCATTTCAATGAGCTTCTCGCTGAACTGCAGGCTGCTCAGCAGCAGCGACAGAATGCGGTACAGGTCGGAGCTGCGCGCCAGCTTACCCTGGTACCGGTTGAACGGCGTGACGTCAATCGATATCCTCTTGCCGTCCTTGCCGACCAGCAGTCCGGATTTGGCCGCCTTGGCCAGCAGCCCGTCGTGGTACACGCCGACGAAGCTGAGCAATGTGTAGATGGCCTCGGATGCGATCTCGGCGTCCGCAAAGCGTCCTAAATGGGTGGGCGGGTGGTTTAGCACGCGGGTCTACCGGGCTCCTGGGTGCGTCTCTGCGGTCTACTTGCCTGGCAGAATATACGTCAGCGTCCGGAGCCCATTCTCGATAGAGTTGACCTGCGCGGCGTTGTTGACAACAAAGTCGGCGTACTTCTGGAACATTGAATTGGGCACGAGGAATTATTCAAAAGGAAAAGCTAAAGATAAACAGAGACAGGAGTGGTGGCATTTTCTTTTTCGGAAGCCAACGGAGAGCCACGCCTCCGCGCGAGGCGGCAGACTAATCACATGCCACTGCTTTGTTTCGATGAGTGCCTGTGCCATGTATTGGCTTAAAAAGCGCATTATCGGTCCGTGCAGACCGGAAAGGAAGCTCCGGTTGCAGCAACCCACGTCGCCGGAGCAGTCGTTATTTCCCGGCCCTCAGTCCCCCTCCCCCGCAAGATCATGCCCTCGAGATGTGCTTGTCGGGATTCATGATGTTGTTTGGGTCGAACTGCTGCTTGATGGTCTTCATCGCCTCGATGACTGTGGCCGACTTGGAGTACTTCAGGAACTCGCCCTTGTGCTTTCCAAGCCCGTGCTCGGCGGCCACCGACCCCTGCCTGCTGCCCACCCACTCGTACACCCACGGCTCCATGACCTCCTCAACAATGCCCCCAAACTCCTTAGCAATGACCTGGAGATGAATGTTGTCGTCGCCAATGTGGCCAAATATCGTAACGTCCTTGACAGGCGAATCAGCTTGACCGTAGATACCCTCGGCAGTCAGATGCTCTTTGACAGCGACCAGCAGGTCGTACTGGTGCTTGGACGGAAGGCTGAAGTCGTAGACATGCATGCATCCGCTCTTGCCGTGGGCAGTGGCCATCTGCTGGCGGAACACCCAGACGCGCTCCATCTCGTCGGCGTCTCTGAACACCTTGGAGTCGTCAATCAGGCGCTCCTCGCGCAGCTTGTCCAAAAACGCATCCATCTTTTCGACATCGTGCTGCATGTAGGAGCCACGCGTCTCGATGAGCACGCAGAACTCGTGGGCGGTCTCCAGCGGGCTCTCGTAGTGCTCGTACTCGACCACCAGCTCGTTGCAACGCTTCTCCCAGAACTCGAATGCCGAGATGATTTCGCCGAGGCTCTGCCTGGCGAGCACAAAGGCGCGCTGGATCTTGCGGAAATCAGTTAGTCCCAGAACCACCAGCTGCGAGGATGCAGGCTTGGGCGCCAGGGCAATGGCGACGGCGGTGACCACGCCCAGCGTGCCCTCCGCACCAATGAACAGCTGCTTCAGGTCGTACCCGGACGCGTCCTTCTTGAGCGTAAACAGCAGGTCCAGGACCCGCCCATCGGGCAGCACGACCTCCAGCCCCAGCACCGTGCCGTGCATGCTGCCGTAGCGCAGGTACCGCAGTCCGCCGGCGCTGGTGCTGACGTTGCCGCCAATCATGCACTTGTTGCGCGACCCCAGGTCCACTGGCACAATGTACCCGAGCTGCTGCATGTGGCGATCCAGGTCGTCCAGCACGCACCCGGCCTCGGCCACCACCACGCCCGAAACCTCATCAATGTCTCGCACCTTGTTCATGTCCCGCATGCACAGCAGCACTTCGTCGCGCTCGGCAATTGCCCCGCCCCCTGTGCCGCTGTTTCCGCCTTGCGTAACCACGCTGATGCGCCGCTTGTTGCAGTACGCGAGAAACCTGGGATACCTGCTCGGTGGTCTTGGGCAGCACCATCACCTTCGACGACCCACGGTACTTGCCAAATACGTCAATGTTGTACTGGCTGTCGAGCTTGGTCTCGGAGTGGACCACCTGTGCGCCAGTCTGCGCAAAAAAGTCAATGTCGCTGGCCGTGATAGGCGTGGTTTCAGTCATGTTTGTAATTGGAAAGTAGGCGAGAGATAGAGTAGTGCCCCTGAACCATCGACATGGAATACGTGTTGCTGGCGGGGAACGGGGTTTAGGGGGATGTGCGCGCATTTCCCACGAGACGAGTCTGCCTCAGACATCCACTTTTCCAGCGCGGGGGCACGGACCTTTGGGGGCTGTCATCTCTGGTCGGCGCAGCTCCAGACCCAGCCCGCCTGTGAACTTGCCGATCCCTCCCGCGTCGCGATCCGCATTGCTCACAGAACAGGCTTTTCAATGTCTGCGACACGGTACCAGTGCATTCCGGCTTCTACCGCAAGCATGTAGCGTCTCCTTGGAATTGCAGGCCAGTGCAGCCTCCAGGGGCAGGCCGAAGGAGATAAACGGCGAACGGAAAGCCGTAGAGGCGTCGCTTGTTTCAGGCCACCCTACAGCAATCTGCTATCATCAAGGACGATCGATAATGACCTCCCCAGGTTAATTGCCGCTAATGACTCCAATTGGCCAGCTCTCAGGGTATCTGTGAGCGAAAACCACGGGCAAATGACTCAGAGGAAGATAAAAAAGTTTTGGCCCACCCCAGACGAAACGTTTAAAAGAAGGCGAGACGGGTCCTCCATCCCAGCCCGCGCCCAACTAGCTAGCCAGACTTCTTCTCTCCTCCAGTATTGTCTTGTTCTTTTTCCAGGGGTTACCGAAGGTCATTTTGTTTTTTCCTCCTGTCTGAATTCATAGCCAGCAAAGCGCCAACAGTTGTTACAGCCATGGCTCCATCGTCCAACGTCTCTTCGCCGCGGGTCGAGAACCCTGCCGGCAAGCCGATCCTCGTGCTGAAGTTTGGTGGAACGAGCGTCGGCAAGTTCATCCAGAACATCTGCGGCCAGATCATTCCGTAAGTACATCGAGCAGGCGAACAGGAACAATGGATAGTGTGAGCATTACGGCAAACGCACACTCGCCGGTGTGAATGACGCCGGTGGCTGATTGCGAGTATCACCGTGTGTCTGGTGAAGGTGCGGGTGCAACTCTGGGCCAGTCAAGCCATCAGCTGTGGCCAATGCTACAATCAGCGGCCATACCTTTATGCACAAGAGGCGGCCGATCCTCTCTACGCATGATGCATGATGCCGCCAGCTGTCTTGCTCCTACTATGGACTAGTGCTGCCGTCTTATCGACTGTGTATTGTGCAATATGTGCATGTCGCACTCACACCGGCAATTAATTTTTCTGCTGCTGCTGTCTCTCTGTAGGAATCTCCTCAAAACACACCGCGTTGTTGTCGTCTGCTCGGCACGCAGCACCGACGTCAAGGCTAAGGGCACCACCACGCGCCTGGTCAAGGCCGCCGACGCTGTGCTGGGTGACGCGAGCGTTGACCACCAGCAGATTGTACAAGACATCCTGGATGACCACATCGAGGCCTCGCGCGAAAACATCACAGACCCTGAGATCCGGGACCAGCTGGAGAAGAGCCTAACCGAGGTGTGCCACCGCTTGAAGGTGTTCCTGGAGGCAGCCGAGGTCATCAACGAGGTCTCGCCCAAGTCAAAGGACGTCATTATTGGAACCGGTGAGAAGCTTGCGTGTGAATACGTCGCATCAGTCCTGCAGGACAAGGGCGTCGACGCTGCCTACGTCAACCTGGAGAAGGCTGTGGACCGGCACTTTGACTCGGGCCATCTGGACCAGACATTCTACGACTACCTGGCGCAGCGCTTTGCCGAGATTGTAAATGACTGCGGCAACCGCGTTCCGGTCGTCACCGGCTACTTTGGCCCGTGCCCCGGCAGTATCCTGTACAGCATTGGCCGCGGCTACACTGATCTGACTGCTGCACTGATCGCCGTTGGGGTTGGCGCACAGGAATTGCAGGTGTGGAAGGAGGTCGATGGCATCTTTACAGCAGATCCTCGCAAGGTGCCGTCGGCACGGTTGCTGAAGATCATCACGCCTGAGGAGGCCGCTGAGCTGACCTTCTACGGCTCGGAGGTCATCCACCCATTCACCATGGAGCAGGTCATCCGCGCATCGATTCCGATCCGCATCAAGAATGTGCAGAGCCCGGCCGGTGCCGGCACTGTGATCTTCCCCGACCTGCTGTCACGGCCGACAAGCGGTCTGGCGACCAGCGAGACGTCACCGACTGTGCACACACCCGAGATGCTGCTGGAGAACGGCTACATGCTGGATCTCTCGCGGCGGCATCCGACAGCTGTAACCATCAAGGACGATATCATTGTGCTTAACATCCACTCGAACCGCAAGAGCGTGTCGCACGGCTTCTTTGCGCGCATCTTCTCGATCCTCGACAAGTACGGCGTCAGCGTCGACCTGATTTCGACGTCCGAGGTGCACGTGTCGATGGCGCTGTCGGCATCAGTCATTGAGCGCAACCTGCAGCCTGCCATCCAGGAGCTGAGCCGCCTGGGAACCGTCGACATTATGCGGAATATGGCCATTCTCTCGCTGGTCGGCAAGCAGATGCGCAACATGGTTGGAATTGCCGGTAGCATGTTCCAGACCCTGGCCAAGGCTGGTGTCAACATCGAAATGATCAGTCAGGGTGCGTCGGAGATCAACATCAGTTGTGTCATTGACAACGCCCGGTCGGCTGTCGCGCTGCGCGCCATCCACGAGAACCTGCTGTCAGGCGTCAAGACAAATCTGATGCACGACCCCGAGGTCATCCGCGAGCTGCAAAAGCGCGGGCTCACCACTGGCCTCCACACCACCATGAGCGAGCTCTCATTAGATTCCCTGACAAAGAAGCACTAAATATATTTGAACGCTTGACTACTATCCCTCCTGCGGCTGGAGGTTGGGCCACCGCCAGTGGAAGTACTGCTGCTCGTGCACCCATGTCGCCTTCTCGACCTTCTTCATCTCGTCGCGGAACGACTGGTACTGCAGGAGATCCAGAAACGCCAGTGCGTTCGGGTACACGACGAATCGCGCATACTCAGGCTTCTGCCAGTATTTGAGGTACTTCAAGTAGTTTACAAACGCAGGCTGGTCAAAGTACCCCTGCTGGGCCAGAAAGTTGATATACCAAGGGTTCGCCAGGCACTGCACGAATTCGAGCTCTACTTCGAACCGCTCCTTTGCCAGCTTGTCTTCCTGCATGCCATTCAGGGGCTCAGTCTTTTGTGTGGCACTGTCCGACAGCATCGACGAGTCTGGCACAATGGCTTCTGACATGCTTTGAAACTGTAATTGGAAAAAAAAAAAAAAAAAAAGAACGGATGCCGCCTACTAAAAAATATTGGCCACACTCACTTCTAACTAATGTAAATTTCAGAGAAACGTGCACAACAATGGGTCCATCACCAGGCCAGCAACTCCTTGAGCCGATTCGCAACGGTCTGGAAGTCTGACATGAGCTGCTGGTCGTAGTGGTCCCTCCACGCATACTGCTTTATGGTCTGCGCCAAACTAACGAGCCCGGCGCGGTAGCTGTTGGAATTGGGATCCGTCAGGAATGCCTCCAGTGCTGTGCGGTCATTTAGGATAATAGCGAGGTTCTTGAACAGCTTGGTTTCGCTATTCGAGTTGGGCTTGACCTTGTTGATTTGCTCAGAAAGCCGGCAGACGCAGACCTTTTGGTCAACTGTCAGCCCTGCTAAAATAGAGGGTAGAGTGGCAAAGAGAAGCAGACAAACCTGTGTACGGGAAAGCATTTTGAATACTTGTGATGCAGTGTTTGGGATGTGACAAATTGGTGGCATTGCTTGAATTCTGCTACCATTTTATACGCATCCCTGCATTTTCCAGTTGTTATCCTATGCAGTTCAGGTAGTAGAATTGTCTCGGAATGAATCTGGTGCTTGGCACTTGTGTCTCCCTCTGTCGTACGACACTAAGACCGATGTTTAGCATTGCCGGTATACTGCAGTAGCATGTAGTCACACGACCCTCTCAAGGTGTTTATTTCAATTTTTAGGTATGGTTTTCGAGGAGCAGCAGGTAGTGCAGTCGCCAAGATTTATGTGAGAGTGGTATTAATATACCGGTCTGCCGTACAGCAAGGCAACAGCTGGGCATTTGAATGCTAGCATCACAGAAGCAGGCTGCAAGGTCTCTGCGACCATCTAGATTCAGAATAAAAAGGATCATATTATATAGCCATATCTTTATCAACTTTGCAGTCTCGTATGGCGCCACAAGGAAATCCATCATTACCATCCATTGACACAACCCAGTGCCAGGTTATCTCCCGGACATTTATCAGTATTGGCCGTCGATTTATCTCTGACCTTTAGGCCACTGCAGCAGCAGCAGGGAAAGTGAGAGCGACGGTCCTGGCGCAAAGTTATAAATCTAAAGATGTAAGGAGTAAAACCGTATTTGGTGCTGTGTGGTAGCCTACCACGGAAATGCAGATGCTAGGACTTGTATCACTTCGACCAATCGAGCCCTAGAGCCCTAGAGCCCTTTGGTAGTGTGGCTGTATACATCTCAACCAGTAGTGTTCAAGTGGCTTCCGTGTCACTACCATGTCGTTGTCGTTGCTGCTTGTGCGTTGAATATACCGTGGAAACTAGAACGAGTATATTGTCCTATGAAAAGAAAGCAAACTATCCAACGCTTCTAAGAATAGTGAGTATAGCTTATTTTCGTTGCTGTAGTGTTGCGTCCTGCTTGTGTCTCTGTACCAGAGTCTTCGTCGGAGTGATTCTGAAGGGAGATGTGCTATTCTTAATGTACAAAAATCCTAGGAGGACCAACACATGGAAAATTCCTCGTTGGTTGTTCATACAATTTGAGGCAGTAGTAATAATATAATTGGAGACTATTGTTTGTGTTAACATGCTAACGGTTTTCGTACATAGCATACCCGAATCACCGCTGATTCCCGAGGCTTCATGTTTGTGGTGATTAAAAGTATATTAGCGTAGTATTTCTCTCTATATCTACTCCTGTTCTGCTGGTCCACCTATCATTTCGGGCAGACTACTTTGTAGCACGAACAGCAGAGCGCCCATATATCAATCCGCGCAGTAGAATGCCTGTAGATGCCAGCAAGCGCCAAAAAGGATGAGCGTAAACAGCTTCCCTAGCAGCGTGGTACGCAGCCAGTAATTGCGTGGATATATAAGATCCCTCATACCACTCTTCCAAGAGTTCTCTGGTCCGCTGTAAGGCGGAGTGCGTATCGAATCAACTCGGGGTGGGTGGGAACCACAGCTTGTTTTTCATCACCGAGCGGTGGTGTGAAAAGGTGTCGAACGAATACTTGCCCATATATCTGCCGAAACCTGACGGGCCGGTGCCGCCAAACGGATAGTTGTTTGCTGCCATGTGTAATGTATCGTTTGACACAGCAGAGCCTGAGCGCGTGTTGCAACTATATACTCTGTGGTCTTGGAGCTGCCGAACGCATAGAGCGCCAAGGGCTGGTCGCGCGAGTTGATCAAGTTCACAGCCTCATCAAGCGTGTCGTAGGTGGACGATTGGCAAAATTGGCCCAAACAAACTCATGGCTCATTAGCGGATCGTTGGGATGGACCCATCGATCAGCGTTGGTGGGATGTAGCGGTCGGCCTGGTCAGCCTGGTCATCGGTACAGTTGATATATTACCTTGGTGTGTCCAACAGTTCCATGATGCGCTGCCAGTGGCGGTCATTGATGATGCGCGTGTAGTCAGGCGATTTCTGCGGTGACCTGGTGTAGCATTCTCGATAAAATTCCCGGAATAGAACGACCAGCTTGTCCTTGATTGAGCGGTGAACTAGCAGGTAGTCAACCCCAACACAGGTCTGGCCAGAGTTTGCTAGCTTGGCCCACATGATGCGTGTAGCAGTAGCCCCGAGATCTGCCACGTCGTGGTGGAACAACGACTGGCGACTTGCCGCCCAGTTCCAAGGTCACTCCAGCCAAGTGCTCAGCAGCAGCCTTTGCGACAAGGCAGCCAACCTTGCCGTTTCCAGTGTAAAAATATGGTCGAATTTTTGCTTTAGAAGCTCGGAAGTCTCGGCTGCTCCACCTTGCACCACACGCACGGCATCGGGATCGAGCACTCAGATACTAGAATCTCGATGGCCATAGCGCTGTGAGTGCCAATTCCGATGGCTTGAGCACAACAGTATTACCGGCAGCCAGGGCACCGATGAGCGGCAGCAAAATCAGTCGTATCGGGTAGTTCCACGCGCCGATAATTGCTACAGTCCCGTGCGGCACTTTGCGAACTTCATCGAGCACATCAAACAACGCGGCCTGCTCGCTCCCAGCTTGTGCTTATCAGGCTTGGCCCACCTGTCCATGTACTTCAAAAACTGCCCAATCTCGTATTCGACAGGCGCAATCTCGAACACCTCGCTTTCCACAGTAGGACGCCCAAGGTCCATACTGAGCGCATCGAGCAGCAGCTTGGAGTTCTTGCGAACGCCGGCGAGAAGCCGAATTTAGCTGCTGTTTACGGAACTTGATGTCGCGTGTCGGTTCCCTGCGCAAAACTTGCACGCATCTCCTGCACTGTTACGCCAATAGCATCTATTGATGTAAGGCAGAGCTCGGGCTCAGCAGAAAGACCAGATATAATGGTATGCTCCTTCTCCATTTGGCTGCGAATATTGGCGTTTGCTGAAGCCGTCTTGGTAAAAGAGTGAGGAGTGTACGGAAATACTGCAATATATAACGGAAGCCAATAATGGTTGTCCGAGCAGGTATCAGCACGAGGGCCCATGTGCTTTTAAGCGAGCATCTGGGACCCTCTTACCAGCGTCCAGCTTCTTGCAATGCCTTTATTCGAATAGTTTGCAAAGATTCTGAGCATGCTTACTGTTAGTCCTACGGAAAAACTGGCATACAGTCACCAGATGCAATGGCTGTCCAGATATACAAGCAGCTCTCACACTGCAGCTCTACTATTTGTAGGTATATATGTTTTTTCGGTTATATGTCCAAGCACAGACTTTACCGCTCTTGGCGCATTCGCTTGCGTTTGCCTATCCCCATTGGCCATCGCTGAAGCAGCACTCACCATTTCCTCTCACCATTGGGGTGGTTGTAAGTGAACCAGTACTTACGACGCCCGCGATGAGAACCCCTCTACTAGACGTACATAGATGGTGTCAGTAATTCCTTTCAAAGGGGTTCTTCACTAAGTGCGGCTGGTTCTCAGACTGGCCCATGTCATAGTCATGAATCCCTAGGACAGGGTGCGCTTGGCCATTTCAAGTACTGGTACATTTGCTTTATCTTGTTCTTGCATTACCTTCTGAGCAAGGTTCTCTCCTTCTTGTGTTGCAGCAGGAGGCACATACGTCTCTTCCGCTGCTTGTAAATTCTTGATCCGCTGTCTTCTTGGAGGATTATTGTAGGTTTCTGGCAATTCACTGAGGAGAGATTCTGCGGCAATAGTTTGATCTCCACAAGGGTCGTGGCCTCCCTAGCGATCGCTGGACCCATCAGGCTTATATAGTTGCCTGTGGATGGCGTTTGGCGTGTGCACATACACTGATGTCGCCAACTACTAAAGTGCTATTCCGGAAGACAGGTGGCGACCAAGCCGAAACTCGGTATACTTGCTGGCTTGTGGCTTAGCCTGCCGATGGCTCGAGACCCGCTGGTTCGATTCTGGCTCACGGCATGCTCACCCTGATGCGAAATACGAGGGCATGAAGCCAAGCCTTCAAGGAGCAGTGACGCATGAGTTGCCGAGTCTCTTTTCTTGCTTCCGACCAAAACGCTTTGCAACCTCTTCAAGCCTCTGCTATACCTCGCCGACAAACACCTCGCCCAATTTACAACAGCACACTTTTCGTTTTCAAATATCAACGATGCCGCCGGTCTTGCGCGAGAGGCACAAGGAACGCGCGCAAAAACAAGAGCAAGGGCAAGACTAAGGACCAAAAGCAAGGCAAAATCAAACCAAAAGCAAGACCAAAAGCAAGAGCAAGAAGGTCAGGGTCAAGGAAGAGATGAGGTCAAGGTCAAAGAGGAAGACAGCTCCAGCACACACCGTATTCAGGGCAAGATGGTCCAGATAGAAAGGTACCAGTTCAAGCGCCTGCACTTGTGCCTGACCCATCGTCGATCGCACCGCACCAGAGTCGAGTTCAGGAAATGTGCGTGTTCCAGAGCCTGCTCCAGCGCACGCGTCACTACCAAGAAATCGGCTCCCCCTTGTACCCATTAATGACGATGAGCCTGCGCTGGAGTTCCTAAGCGGTAGCAAAGGAAAGCTGAGCCGCACCTCTGGTGTCATCTCCGATATAACCGGCATTACCTTGGAGCAGTTGCGCGCCGTGTGGAATCGCGCTTGCTCAAATGGGAGCCGTATGCAAATCACTGGTCAGCACCGCTGCTTGAGCTCGCGGTGCTACGAACAGGCCAGGTGGATACATGCAGCTGTATGTCAACCGTAGGAAGCAGATGGCGCATGTAGTGGCATATATGCTGTGGTACCGCAAGTACTACTTGGATCAGCGTGTGTACCACCTCTGTGATAACAATGTTTGCATCAACCCTGCGCACTTGGTGCAGGGATCGGAAGGGAGTACATATCGCACAACCGCCACGGTTGGCGGCTCGATAATGGACAGCAGCACGCATCAGACGGCATGG
>NW_024468460.1:0-14530 GCF_002104995.1 Linderina pennispora | reverse complement strand
GCACCCTGGTCAACCCGGCGTATACGGCACGCGAGGTGGCATACCAGCTGGTGGATTCAAGCGCCTCAGCTGTTGTTGCAGCAGCCGATTTTCTCTATTGTACAAGCAGCGCTTGACGACGACGTCCAGGGCAATCTCTCGCGCATTTCGCTGACAATAATGTGCTGGTCATCGGCAAAACACCGGTGGTTGTTGGAAGCACCAGTGTGCCGTCGGTCTTTGACATACTGAGTGACAGCGAGTACCCTCGTGTTCTGCTAACCACCGAGCAAGAGGCCAAGGGCACCACCTGCCCTGCTGTGCTACTCTAGCGGCACCACCGGCCTGCCCAAGGTGTCATGCTAAGCCACCGCAATGTTGTTGCCAATATCCTGCAGTGCTTTGTCTGTTCACCGACGACTTCACCAAGGAGCGCCCCCAAACTACCCTGGCAGTGCTGCCCTTCTTCCACATCTATGGCCTGACCCTACTTGCCCTCGGCAGCCCAGCCGCTGGCATAGCCGTGGTTGTAGTAGCAAAGTTTGAAATGGCGCGCTATCTGACCCTGATTGCCAGACACAAGGTGACGCAGTCGCCAGTGGTGCCGCCGATTGTCAATGGCTGGTCAGATTGCCAATTGTGCGCGACTATGACCTGTCCAGCCTTCACTGCTACTTAGTGGCGCTGCACCGCTGAGCGCTGCCATGGCCCTGGAGCTCAAGAAGTGTATCCCCAATGCCTGCGTGGTCCAAGGATACGGTGCAACTGAGGCGTGCCCAGCGCTGTCACTCGGGTGGCCAACCAGCATGAACATCAGGTCCACAGGCAACCTGTTAGCCAGCGTCCAGGCAAAGGTCATCGACGACGATGGAAAACATGCTGGGAGTAGGCGAGACCGGCGAGCTGTGCTTCCGCGGACCCAACATCATGATGGATACCTCAACAACGAGCAGGCCACCGCGACACGATTGACACCGACGGCTTCCTGCACACTGGTGACATTGGGTACATCGATGAGGACAGGTTCGTGTATGTGACCGACCGCAAAAAGGAGCTGATAAAATTCAATGGCTTCCAGATTGCGCCGGCCGAGCTCGAGGGCCTTTTGCACCAGCACCCGAGTGTCCGCGACGTAGCAGTGGTGGGCGTCTATGATGAGGAGCGCAATACCGAGGTGCCCAGGGCGTTTCTGGTGCTCAACATCGACGACAAGCTGCAGACACCCGACCAGGTTGCTGGTGAGGTCGTCGAGTGGCTCGATGGCAGGGTTGCATACTACAAGAAGCTGCGTGGTGGTACCGCCTTGTGGATGCGATCCCCAAGAGCGCGTCAGGCAAAATTCTGCGCCGCATGCTGAAGTGAAACACACCACCATAGCAGCAGCTGTCCGTTTTTAAAATAACATTCCATCGACGATCGCCCCGCTCTAGGACTGCAGCATTGGCGAAATCGTCAAGCTCTGGCTGGCGATGGCACACCCCACAAAGGCTGTGCCAAAGAGGTCGGCAAATCCTCATCACCTTCTAGAATATAGTGCCAGTGACACGGGGAACGCTTGGCACCAGCGTGCCTAATGCTCAAGCTGAGGAGCCAGCTACTGGAGCATCAGGAGTCACAGTGGGGCTATTTGTCAGCCCATGGACCTAGATGTTCAGAAGCCATGCTTTGTAGTCTGGCGGCAAGGCGGCGGTGCCTCTGCTGGGCCCGCGACAGAAAACAGGCAGTGTTTGGCCCAATGTGGGCTGGCGTGACACGCAGATGCAGCGTTCACACAAACAGCATTATTTTGCCCCACTCGTTCGTCCCATGCGCAATTCATTTGCTGTCGAAGATCCAGCGTCTTCGCTACTGCATGCATGAGTAGCATGGAGAAGTAGATGTGAGTGGGAGCAGTAGGACAGAAAGAGGCCGGCGGTTCTGGCTGAAAATTCATTACATTTCTAGCGCCGAGTCTAGCACACCGCTCTACTCCATTATCACTTTGCCGGCCCTCTTGCCTTGCTTTTTCCCTAGACTGTATTTCTATACTGCCTCTGCACCCCCTCGCACCCTCCATTTTTTACCTGTGCACAGCCATCTAGGGCAGCTAACTCTTTATGATACGCATCCGGAGCTCAACGACACGGCTCCTTCGTTGGTACTGGGTGGTCACACTGCTGATAGGCGAGATATTTCTCTACTACTGGCATGTTCAGTCGTGCAGGTGGCCGACATCTGCTCAGAAGGGCGGTGCCGAGCCTGCCCGCGTTGCTATTGTCGCTGACCCGCAAATTGTCGACCACTACTCGTACAACCAGACAGGGGTCCTTCTTCGCGTCGTCGAGTTCTTCACCGACATATACATCAAAAAGTCGTACATCTTCCTGCAAATGCTACGAGAGCCAGATACAGTCATTTTCCTGGGGACCTGATGGACGGCGCACGCGAATGGAACGACAGCGACTGGCATGAAGAATATGACAGATACAAAGCATTGTTCGCAATCGGAGTCCTGGTAGCATGAAGGTGTATGACATGGCAGGGAATCACGATATCGGCATTGGCAACATGTTGTTGACAGCGCGCTGGAGCGCTTCCACCAATACGTGGGCCCGACAAACCAGGTCCTGCACATCGCAGACCACGAAGTCATTTTGCTCGACACGCTGACACTCGAGAGCGACCTGGGCCGTGTCAACCGCTCCAGCCGTGGTCTGGTCGAGCGCCTGGCAGCAGCCCCGGCTAGCGGCCCACGCCTGTTGTTCACACACGTGCCTATGTGGCGGCCGCAGAGACATACTGTGGGCCGCTGCGGCAGGCAAGCACAAAATACCTGAAAAACCGCCGTGGGGTACCAGTTCCGCGACCAGCTGTTCCAGAACACGACCGAATACCTGCTTGAGTCGATAGCGCCCAGCGCGGTGTTTAGCGGCGACGACCACGACACGTGCACTATCCAGCACCCGACACATAGAGGCAAAGCAGCGACAGAGTACACCATTGGCGCGTTTGGGTGGGCCAGCGGCGTGCCCATTGCGAGCTATGGCTTAATGACCCTGTATCCGGGCGACAACTCCACAGGCAGGGCGCCAGAGTTTTATGTCACCAACTGCTACTTGCCCTACCAGCTCGGCATCTACAAGGTGTATATTGCGAGCTTTGTGCTGTCGCTGCTGGTGGTCGTTGCTGTGTGCTACTGGGAAACGCGCGGGCTGCGGCAGTGGTGGCACTCCAAGCAAGGAAGCGACGCAGAGTATATGCCTGTCAGGCTTCCGCCTCCTACTTCTTTAGACAGGCATCCAAGACACTGGGGCATGCACGGGCTAGTGCGTAAGGTGGGCATCACAATGCGCGACATTGCCGTTGTTGCGCTGCCCACGTACATTGGTGTCTAGCGATCTACTATATTGTTTAGTTGCAGTCAGCAGCATGAGCTCTAATCCATACCCATGAGCCAAGAGGGCAGGCCGTGCATATAAAGAAAATACCAGAATGTGCGTAAACTGTGCAGTTTATGAGGACATGTTCTGATACCAGCACTTGCTTTTGCAGCTAGTGCCATTGCTGCATACCAGCCGCTAGTTTCAAATGTACCCTTTGCCTCTGTACCATATGGACAATCCAGCCATCCACCAAGTCCCGGATCTGTTTGTTGCTAGCCGCATTTGAGATCAACATTTGTTATTTTAAACACGAAACGAGAGGATATATGGAAAGGGAGGATAGTGCTGTATAAAGACAGATAGCGTAGTATTTTGTGAACTAGTCGAAGGTGATCTTGTTGCCCGACGGCGCAGCGTCGCGGCTGTAGCCACCACGACCTCCACCGAAGCCGCCGCGACCACCGCCGCGACCACCGAATCCACCGCCACGGCCGCCGAATCCACCACGACCTCCACCACGGCCACCGAATCCACCGCGGCCGCCGCCGCGACCGCCAAAGCCGCCACGACCTCCACCGAATCCACCACGACCACCCACGGCCGCCGAAGCCGCCACGGCCACCGCCGAAGCCGCCGCGACCACCGCCGCCCTGACGGCCCTGCGCGTAGTCAAGACGGATGGTACGGCCGTCGAGCTCCGACTGGTTCCACTTCATGGCCTCCTGGGCCTCCTCGACAGTCGAGAACTGGATATGGCCGAATCCCTTGGGGCGGCCGGTATCGCGGTCGGTGGCGAGGCGGATGTCAGTGATGGTACCGCACTCGGCAAACGCAGCGCGGATCGAGTCCTCGGACGTCTGGAACGAGAGGTTGCCAATGAACAGCGTGGTCGACGGCTCGCTCTCCTGGCGCTGGGCGTCGGCCTCGGCGCGGGCACGGTGGGCAGTGGCAGTCTTGTTGCTCTCCTCGATGCGCACCTCGCGGCCCTCGATCTCGATGGCGCCGGCGTTAAGAGCCGAATCGCGCTCCTCGGTGGTCGTGAAGTCGACGTAGCCGAAGCCGCGGGCACGGCCATTGGGAAGGCGCGCAACATACGCGTCGGTGACCGAGCCAAAGTCGGCGAACGACTGCTTGAGGGTCTCGTCATCCAGGCCGAACGGAAGGTTGGCTGTGAAGACGGTCGTCGTCGACTCGGCGTCATCGCTCTTGGGGCGCTTAGTCGAGGCATCCTCCTCAGCCTCGTCCTCCTCAGACGAAGCCTTGCGCTTGTTGTCGCTGGACTCCTCCTTCTCATCGGACTCCTCGGACTCAGACTCGCTGTCAGAGCTGTCAGAGCTGTCAGAGCTGTCAGACGAGTCAGAGCTGCTGGAGCTAGACTCTTCCTTCTTCTCCTCCTTCTTCTCCTCCTCGGACTCGGACTCGGACTCGCTGTCAGAGTCGGAGCTGTCAGAGCTGTCGGAATCAGAGCTGGAGCTGGAGTTGGAGCTGGAGCTGGAGCTGCTGGACTCGGCCTTAGTCTCAGGCTCAGAGTCGGAGCTGTCAGAGCTGTCAGAGCTGTCAGAGTCGGACGAATCAGACGAATCAGACGAATCCGATGAATCCGAGGAACTCGAAGCCTGCTCCTGCTTCTTGGCGACCTCCTTCTTCTTGGACTTCTTCTCAGCCTACGCGCATTACAGTTTGGATGCATATTCAGTACAATTGAACTCGGATCAAGATGGCATAGCAGATCGGTAGTGCCATGTGTGCTTACCTTGCTGGCTGATCTGTCCTTCTTGGAGTGCTTGCTGGTAGACTTGCCGGCCATTTTTATGATATGTATGTGTGTAAAGAGAATGGAGGTGAAGACGGTCTGTGAAGAGTAGAGAGGGCAGCACTGCCTTGCGCCTGGGAGGTTTTTAAGCTGTCGTTTTTTTTTTTTTTTGAAAATTTTTGGCCATATTTTCGTTTAAAACGGTGATTTGATTCTATTGGCGCGCCACGGGTATTACCGCGGATTGGATCACCTGCTCTGGCGATTGGGGACTGGCTGATTCCCAGCAGGCTCATGGATCCCGCAGTTCCCAGGCACCCGGTGGAGAGAATCGGCACACGCGCGAATAACGAGAGAAAAAAAAAAGCTTTCCCAGCCGCCTTATCGCCCTTTGGCTGCCGCTTTTCTTTTCCTTGTGTGGCTAAAAGCAACTGATAAGTTGCAAGGCAGCGTGGCGTGGCAACGAGACATTGACAACGTATAGGCAATTGTCAGACATGCACGGTCTGTGTTTGCACACAAACACATTTCACTGTGCCCAAAAACGCTCGAATGTCTCAGAACATGTGTCCGCTGTGGGATTACGCTGGGCGAGGCAGTAACAGATGTCGCCAGAAGACATATGGTGCGAGCATTTATTATTAGTCAGTCTGGTGAGAGAGTAAAGTTACAAGAAGGGAATGGGGCGGATACTGCGTGTATCCGCGAAAGAAAAGCATGCTGGATATTTGGGCCTGGCAGACATGTCGCTGCTGGCGCTTGGAAAGAGAGTGTGAAGTTACCCGCATCAAGGGGAAGGATATTTCCTCCCGTGTTATTACAGTACAAGTGCAGCGACTCTTTTTGTCCGGCTATTTCGTTTGTTGCGCGTCTCAGAGCTTGCCCCACGAAATCTTGACAGGCTGGTCGCACGGGTTCGAGATGTGCGGCATGTACGATGACAGCAGATTGGTGCCGAACCCGCACCCCTCGCACACATACGTGTATCCCAGGACGCGCTCAACTGCTGGCAGTGAGGGCGCAGTCAGGGACACAGGCGACGACGGCAGGGAGTCGGCAGCAGCCGATGACCCGCTCGACGACACCGACGAACGGCGGCGCATGTGCGGCTGGTAGGAGACAGAGCTGGGCTTGAAGAAATCCATTGCCGGGTATTTTGCTGGGAATACGAAACTGTGGAGCGGGTTGAAAAGAATGGAGAGGAGGGAAAGGCTGTCAGTTTTTCTGGAGTCTAGCAGAGGAAAAGGGCGAGAGCAGCCCAGCCGCGACTTTTATATCTCCGAAAAAATGGATTCCTGTCTGTGGCCAAGAGTTTTTTTTCGAGAGGGATTCACAGGCCACATATTTGGCATTTGTCAGAGGGCAGAATAAATATTCCTAACACCGAGTGATATGCGCACGCTCCCGCTTGCTTAGGCCGGCCCAGTGTCCGCGGTTGCAGAAAATCTGCCAGCATGACCACGACGCCTCGCTTTCTCCGCCTTATCGTCGCCATCAACTGCGCTGCTGGCTGCGGCCATTGGCCAGAAAGAAGCCGTCGATAGGAGAATTTCGTCCACGTCTGCCTGTAATTCTCCTAAAAACCTGTTTCGCGCGCACATGCAGGCTTATCATCACTCGCATGTCGCAGTTCCTTCTGCACTGTTCTGCGGCTGGGCGGGGATGTGCGTCCTTCAATCCCCTGCCGCTCTTTTCTCATTACTAATGCATCTCCCGCCCGAGTGCGCTTGCGATAAGCCCAGGCCAGATTTCGTGACTTTCTGCCGGCACCAACACTCGACGCACACTGCAGGCGGTGCAGACAGCGCACCAGCGTTCGGGTTCCACTCAACCCCCGGACTGCGCGGTCCCCATCTGCTATTCGAAATCGGCGGGATATATAGCGAAATTCTGGCAGCTCCCGGTAACTGGCTGCAAGGGTAATATCCGTTCCACGCAGAATATCCTATCTGTCTGCTGTGGCCGTGCGAACGGATTGAAAGTGGAATTCGCGCCGTTAAAGGAAACACGGTCCACTCTGATCAGTGTTGGGGTGGCAGAGGAGAATGGGCAAACGCCCGCGCGGATGCCCGTGAATGTGCTTAGACTTTTTCCTCAAATATCCAGCGCGCAGGCGCATCCCCAAGACTGGGCTCGGTGATCTGGCGGGACATGGCTACTACTGCTGGCTGCAGGAGCCCACGATCCGGCTCTAGCAACGCAAAAGCAGCGACGCTTATTATATTTTGTAATTGCCGTGGCTTATTGCTTTACGCATAGGTGACGCACGCCATGCACAGTCCACATCCCTTGCCAGCAGCTAGTGTGTGTCACGTTGACGTACCTGGCCTCTCCAGCGCCTGTTGTTTGCCCCTGGGCCGTGGCCAATCAACAGGGGCACATTGGCCCACGCTTTCAGGCAAGCAATCACTGCGCCCATTCTTGGTTGAGGCTGATCAGGATTCAACGCTGGTCAAATCCAATTGGCCGATTTCTACTGATTAGATTTCTGCCTATTGACCAGTGATGCCTCCGTGACGTCTTTTCCGGGCTTCCATGTACCACACAAGCCCCTACCATATAGGCCTACAGCCAACGTAAGGGAATACTGTTGTGCACCCGCTGCGGCTGTCCCTGACGTCGACATGTCAGCAGAATCAGGTGACAGCAAGCCAGGCGCTAACGAGAGCCCCGCTACAGCCTACAATATGGAGGTAGATTCTAGCCTCTGATAAGTTGCACAGACGGCCGTATTGAAAACTCCCCTGCGCAACTCGTCTATTCCCTTTTCTCTCTTTTCTTCAGTATTAAATATAACTTAAAATCCCCACACATTCAACAAACACAACAATACAAAGCCATAGCCTGGTGATGTTTATTACATCAGCAGACATGTTTATGACAACGCCAATAGTATAAACACAAGTACAGTATGCTGCCTGTGACATCGGCTCGTCCAAACAAAAAACAGAGCATGTGGTAACACTCTTGCTCGGCGCTTGTTCCTGTAAGCTCACCCAAACACCGCCATCAGAGTTTGCTAGTACTGATAATAGATACCGAATAGATCTGAGTGTATCCTGACATTAGTCTAAAAGCTAGCGTCATCAGCGCAAACTATAGCGAGATATGCTCCACCTGCTGTGCCCTCGGCTTAGCACACACCAGTGTTGTGATAGACGTCGACATACATTTGGCCGTGGAAACAAACAGAGATCCCACTACTTTTAGTGTACGGAGGATTTGAAATAGTATGTTTGGTTTGAAGACTAAGAAAGAGAAATGGGAGGGTCTGAAAGAGGAATGGCCACTTTTGCCACACAAGGATGTGGAAACCACCAGTTGCTCTGCTGTTGCTGTATTGTAGCTGGCAAAGGCAAAAAAAGCATCCTTGGATACCCCTGTTACAGGCTACTGTCTGGGACATCACATCACCCTGCTGGTACTCATCGGAGACACTGAGGAGTGATCCTTGCTGGCACCCAATTTGAGATCCTCTGCATCGCTCTTCAGATTCGCAATATATGCTGTATTCAAATTAATACATTTGCTCATCCGAGGCTGTCGTCCCTGATATTATCATGTAGTCTTGTCTACACCACCCACCCGATCAGTACGTTCTAAACTCCTCTTGAGCCGATCTTATGCATCTGCTGGTACGGATCAAGTAGAATGTCAAGCTATTGGGGTCTTTTGGCATATAACCATAGTCGCTGTTTGCCGCCAAGTCTTGGCTGATCTCCCTTTCCAACCCCTGCTCTGGCAACGACAGGAACTATTTTGTGCCAATCGAGTGGCCTGCTTGCTGCTGTGTGTCGCTAGGGGTTCGGCCACGCTATCCTGTTAACCTAAGGGATGAGTGGTTATTGGGTATATGGAAAAATAGCTTCGCCATAGGCAGGGCCAAAACGCATACGTACAAAAGCTCAGACAAGCGGTCAGTTTTCCTTCTTCTCAGTCACATTTTTAGGAGAGGGACTCTAAACCCCAGATGCCAACAATCCTCATATGCATTGTGCACAGCGATCCTTTCCTTTATTCTTCTCATGAAAATATCCATATCGCCGCTCTCTCCTGCAGCTCTACTACAAGCATCCAGCCCCAATATGAGCTTCATAGGAGGCCTGCGGGTAGTGTTTTTCAGAGTGCTTAACATACGAGAAGGATCTGCAACAGAATCTGGAGTGGGGGCAGTGGCTAAGGAAGGATGTGTGGTTGGCTTGGGAGCCGGTATAGGGGTATATGTACCATACGCGGTCCTACTATGTTCAGTGTCATTACTGCCCCTAGTTGTGGTGGTAGGAATGCGAGTAGAGGGAGCAGCAGGGATACATGGAGTGGTGACTGCAGTGCTGGCCGAGTGGCGGTGATGGTTCTGATGATGGTCCAGGGATGACATACGTAGGGGTAGGTGAAACACTGGCAATGCGGACAGCAATATGGTTTGCAGGTATACACTCCAAAATAGTGCATACCATTCTGTATTCTGTGAGGATAGTTCAAGCCGTTAAAAACTGCACGAAAATGAAAAACTCGAAGGAGATACAAAGAGGTAGGCCAACCTGTGCGTGCGCAAGCTATTATACCTGGACTCTTTATCCCTTTCCTCCCTATATCAAAATCTCGCAAAGGAAGGGGCAAGGATCGGACGCATGCATGTGTGATGGAGGATTCTATCTGCTGCAGGTTACTCATGCCAACAAGCAATGCCATAGATGCAACCGAAAAAACAAAAAAGACGTGACGCAATTGTGCTCGGCATCGAACGACTACCAGTGGTGGCCAGGTATTTGGCTGTTCCCCAATTGTTAGAGAATGATGATAGGGTAGGTACAGCGCACGTGCCGGATGGCCTGTAGAGAGGGGTGGAAAGGCGCAAAAAGGTCCCAGGATTATATTACTAGAAATACTCTGCTCGCGATGCGAGCTCGGCTGCTAGTCAGCATGGTTTGACACGTCGATAAGAGCATCACGGCGAACCGGTCATTTGAACGTGTCGAATGGCTGTTGGTGCAATGACGGTCATGGACATCTCCCACCTTGGTGGCCTGCTCAGCGTAGGCGCTCCAGCGCTGGCTCGCTGCTGCTGGCAACAGAATCGCCTGCTGCTGCACGCCTCTTGCGTGGGTTCTTTGCTTCAGGGGTGGTGCCAGAAGCATTGGCAGCAATGGCCGTAGAACGACGGAACCGTTCAGGAATACTGCCTGAATCACAGAGTGACTGGAAAACGAGTCTGAAGTTTAGAACTGCTGCGAGATCCCGGTTCAAGAGCCGAGACGAATAGGCTCGCCTGTATTGTGCCATGGCCCGCTTACATGACTCGCTTGTACAGCGGAGAAGGCCATGGCACTTCACAGTTGGGTTCTTCGATCTCTGGTAGGGCCGCGGGTTGGGAACATGCCGGAATGTCTGCAGGGACTTTTCGCAGCAGAACGGGCACATCGACGATGTCCGGAATTCGTCGATCAGATAGACTTCAAAGCCATGGTGCTTGAACTTGTCGTGCCATCCCTTGGCACGAATCGGCGCATGGTGTCGGGCCATCGGCGCACTCCAATTGCCCATGATCAGCACTGGATCTGGACCGAACTTGCTCCAGAGTTTCGCGGCAAGCCTGTGGTCTGCACGGGCCTGGTTCATGAATGAATCAAGGCGCAGCTTGCGGTGAAGCGGGTACACCTTGGGACTGGTACTGACACTTGGATGGGCCTTCCAGTGCCTCTGGTGCTGCTTGTTTGACTTAGTGGGCTGCTGCTCTGGTAACCTTCACGCTGTTATCGTGTTGGCATAAAACGGTGCTAGGACACACCGCACAGATGCACGGGCAGCAACGTAGGCACGGAATTTTGCTGGGCTAAGGGTCCGGCAGCAGTGCTTGGAAAGCTCTGCCTCAGCTCTGCGGACAGCATCTTCTGGGACTTGATCTTTTGTAGGCCCAACGAATCCTGTCATAGTGGCGCAGCTTGAGCTCCTTATTGCGCTGCTGCCGTGTGTAGCGGTAGAGCATTTTTTTCACCCTCCTTCCCATTGCTGCTATTTTCGTGCATCATGCGTAGTAAATTGCCCCGACCTGGATCGATGAATACACAGCGGCCTTTCAGATTCTGCAGCTCTGGCTGTGGGATCTGGTGGATATAGCGACAGTCAGCTATAATACTGCCTCCCACAGCACCACCTCCTGCAACATCGCCTGTAGCATCGCCTCCCGCAGCATCAGCATCTACTGCACCATCAGCCTTGGATATCTTGTCTTGCAACAAAATGCATATCGTTACACTATCTGCTGTCGCCATTCCGTGGAATTTTCTATCACCGTGCACCTTAAATGGCTTTGATGTTAGATCTGCGACCCAGCCCACACATCCCACACAGATTGTGTGATCCCTTGGACTGGGTCGTGTGCACAGACTGGGGGTGCTGGTGCATATGCATTATTAAGTGCTGCAACAGTGTCTGCTGCTATAGTCAATGCCGCAGCAAGTGAATCAGCCGCTACTGCTGCAGTTGCTGCAGTGGCCTCTGTTTCATCTGATGGCATCTTCGCTGCTTCGCGTGCAGCCTTCTTGGCCAATTTTTCGCCCCTTTCTGCTGCTTTCTTTGCCTCTGTTGCTGCCTCTTTGCTGCGTTGATCCCTGTAATCTGCTCGCGTGTTTTCGAAATAAACACCTGCTTGATTATTTGCTTGTCCAAACGCACATGGCCTGGGGATCCATGATGTCCGCAGAGGCAAGCATTGAGGGGAGACTTGCTAAGCTGCTCATTATCGATAAGCTGGCATAGGCAAATGTATGCACGCAGATGCTTAAGTGGATTTACCTTGGCATTATAGTATCGGCTGTCTTTGGCGAATCTGTACTTGGCATCATAGGCATTAAGGACTGGTGTCAGTTTGTTGTAGATTGCAAGCATCGGTGGGGTCAGCACACTGAGATCAGGGTGCCTAGAGGCAACTGCCTGGCGGAGCTTCTGTGCAGGTGTATAAATACACACTTGACATGCATTATTGAACTCAGCCTTAGACACATTACCCATTGTACTGTGCAGTGTGTTTTTGCAGCTGCGAATATCAATCAATTTGGCCAGAATCCACTGTAGGCAAGTGCCATAGTGCAACACAATGTTGTTCTTGTATGCTGTCATCAGCTCAGTATCCACGTATGTCACTACTTGATTCATATCGCATATGCCATGTAGCTCAATATCGCCATTGTGTAATAGATAATCATAACTATGATATCTAACTACATCACTGAAATCTGCGCTCGACAAGTTCTGACCTATCCTTCTGGGCTAACGAAATCCTTGACAGATTATGGCCATCTTCGCCTTTAGGTTATGATAAATGAATGATAAAATAGAATGAAAAACTCCTTTTTCATAAATATTGCAGGGTCAAAGGCATCATCGTCAGCTAGCTGATGGAGTAATATCCATCGTGCAAGCATGTATGCATGCTCTTTGATGATATTGACGCTGTGTACCAAATTGCTCTAGGCGGGGCAACATAGAATCATGGAAGCCAATACTACCAAGTGATATCTTTATGACAGTAGTGCTGTGGGCAATATTTATTTGAGAAATTTGGTAGGCAAAGTAAGAAGAGAAATGATTACTGTTTAGTTTTGCTTTATTGTGTATGCATAGCATTAAGAGCTTTTTATTAAGAATGATCTGGCTTGCATGGTTCTTGGGGCCCTTAGCACTGATACCAGATTCTTGAATCAGTCTATACAGACTGGGTCCATTGTGGCCCAAATGCTACTGGAGGCCATTCACAAATATAAAAGTTTAAAGAGACTAAATATCTATTATCAGAATAACCACTTGACAAATAATAAATCAATTGCTAGCAGTAGATAAATATTTTAAAATACAGAATGTTTAGCAATGGCCAAAAAAAGATATTAGTAGCTAAATTAAACTATTAAACAAAAATGCAAGAAAAGGGTGCTTCTATGAAACCCCCATTGGCATCCTGAAAAATTTCAGTTGATACACAATTAATATGCTTCTACTGAGATAGAGGCTGGGTCACAAGAAATTAACTGAAATTTTTCAGGATGCTAATAGGGGTTTTGTAGAAGCTCAAAAAAAAAAACAACAAAGAACTAAAAGTTTTATAAGTTTTAAATATTTTTTTACTTAGTTAGTGATTATGAATAACCTCCTATATCCAAAAGGCTGATGCTTAAAGGGCTGGATCAGCAGAGCACATTATATCTCATAGTGTGTGATTAAGGGCCTCAAATGTATGCCAATATATCATTGGTGTCTCATCCTAAATAATCAGCCTTGTGGCCTAGAGCAATGATGCCAAGTTAGTGCTAAGGGAGATATTGTATATTGAAGTACTATCTACAATTAGAGGTATCTTAAATGTAGAGTGAGCAGTTCGACTACCAGAGAGAAGCATAACAGCAATGCCAGAGGAGGTAGTTGCTAAGGCAATATGGCCTTGGGCTCTGAATATGGGCAAGAAAAAGCTTATACAGGAATGTTTTGCCACTTCCTCTAGGGCTATTAAGGAAGAAGAATATATATGAAACTGTTAGCTGCTATGATGAATGTAAGGTGGGTCTGTGGTAACTATCTTTTTTGAATTCAGCAAGTTCAACCCAGGTCACTAGAGGAAAAGTATTCTTATAGCAGGAAGATAATTTCTCAACTCTTACTTTTCTCTGATATAGCATTGCCCAAGAAATAAACATTAAGCAGTTGAATGATGATGGTAGGGGCAGCCTAGAGCAATACAAACATGTGTGGTCTTTGTAGGAAACAGTATTTGGTCTACTTTTGGTTACACTTTGTATTTGTCTTATTCTGTTTAATGAGACTAATGTGGCCTATAACTGCCACAGCCAATGCAGGGTGTTTTCAAATTCCCTCATTAATCATATAAATAACTATATATAAGGACCACTAATTTATGAAAGGTTGTAGGGCAGGCCACATATGGAGACCTGTGAAAACAGTAGTGTAGGGCTGAATAGTAGCTGCTTCCAATATGGTGGTAAAAGGTTGGACATTACTGTGCCTAGGCATAAAGGCATGTAGAATCCCAGGTCGTTGTCTATGGTCATAATGACCAGTAGCACATTAGGAGATCAGAAGTCATGGGTGGTGTACCTGATTACCAGCCATTCAGTAAGAGCTCGCACTTATCACTAGGAAATTATCTAGCGCTCAAAACGAAGGATCCGTTAGGGTAACTTTCTTGTCACTCCAATGGACTCATATTTTTGTTAGAAACACTGTCTGCAGCATAACACCTGTACTAGGTGATTCCTTGATGGCTTAGGAAGCTACAGTCATCCGCATCCATTTTGAGACGAATTGCTATGTCTCAAGTACGATACACTTGGATAGACAGCCTCGTGCTGCTGTCTGTAACACTTTACTCTCCAAGCACCTTCCCACAACGCATATGGAGCTTATGAAATATGCGCTATGAAAGAAC
>NW_024468459.1:0-15191 GCF_002104995.1 Linderina pennispora | reverse complement strand
TCCGGATTTATATAATCAAACATGCAACTACTCTCTCGCCTCCGTTAGTCGACCAGCACCGACCAGTCCGACTCAATCTCGCCGTACTGGATGCCAGTCAGCGTGTCGTAGACACGGGCGGCCAGCGGGCCAGCCTGCGATCGGGCTTGGCCGGGTCAAGCGGGATGACGTAGTCCTTGCCCTGGAAGTGGATGCGGTTGACCGGGGTGACAACGCACGCAGTACCGGCACCAAACACTCGAGCAGGCGGCCCTCGTCGCTGGCCTTGGCAACCTGCTTCATGTTGACCTTGCGCTCCGACACCTTGATGCCGCCCCAGCTGCGAGCGAGCTCCAGAATCGAGTCGCGGGTGACACCCGGCAGGATAGTGCCGTCGAGCGGCGGCGTAACGAGCTCCAGCTCGCCCTGCTCATTCTTCCAGTACACAAACAGGTTCATGGTTCCAACCTCCATGAGCTCGTGGTCCTCGCCGATGGTCCACAGGATCTGCTGGTACCCTCTCTCGGCTGGCGGCCTGCGGGCCACCGACGGCGCGTAGTTGGCACCCAGCTTGCGGTTGCCGACGCCTCCGGGCCACGCGCGCACGTTCGTCTCGTCGCAGTACAGGCTGACGGCCTTGAGCCGTCGGGAAGTAGGGGCCCGCAGGGCGAGGTGATGACAAAGAGCTTGGCGCTGTTGGCCGCATGCACGCCTAATGTGTTCTCAGTGGCAATGACGGTCGGGCGGATGTACAGCGAATAGCCCTTGCCGTCGGGAACCCAGCGCTGGTCCGTGCGCACCAGCTCCTTGATGCACTCAATGCCTCGGCGCCGTCGAACTGCGGCAGGTACAGGCCGCTCGACGCTCGAATTCATCCGCGTCATGTTCTTGTCCGGCCGGAACAGCCGGATGTTGCCCTTGGCATCACGGTACGCCTTCAGGCCTCAAAGCACTCGAACGCATAGTGCAGCACCGACGCCGACGGGTCAATCGACAGCGGGCCGTACGGAATGATCTGCCGGCTTCTGCCACCCGCCCTTGCGCGTCCAGTCGACAGTCAGCATGTGGTCCGAGAACGTGTGGCCAAACAACAGCTTCTCCTTGGCCACAAGTGGCTTCGGCTCGGTGGTCAGCGTCTTTCTGGATAGCTGCGGACTGGATGTTGGGCAGCGCCGACGAGCTAGCCACCTTGGCCCGTAGTGTGTAACAAGCATGCGCCGATGGTGTTGTAGCGAGTGGCCAGGCGTAGTAATGAAGGAGCCATGGTATCAGGTGATGAAAAAGAGAGGATTCCTTGTTAGTAAAATAAACGAGAGCAGGTGGTAGAAGTGGTGGCAGTAATGGAAGGCAGAGGGGGCGCGGCTGGAAGCGGCGGCGTTCTTTTATACGCAAAAAAGTGGCCGTTCCGAGAAGGCAGGGGCAGCTACCATCAAGATTGTGAGTCAAACTCTTAACCCGTCACTATCGGGAAAAACGATCTACCCGGGGTGCTTGCTCGCCTGCACCACGGCAGCACGCTCCCAGGGTCAGCGGCTCCGCTGGCCCTCTTTGGCCCTGATTCCAGCAACTGCAAGCAGTGGAGGCACGCAGCGGCCGGGTGTTTGGCCGCACATTTGTTGCAAAGGAATGGCCAGCCGTTCCATGCGGATATGCCCATGTGAAGCCCGTGGGTGTGGGAAACTCTGTGACGGTGGGAAAACGGCTGATCTTTCACGTACAACACCAGCTCCAGAGGGGCGCTATGGCGCCGCCCAGACTGGCAAATGCACGGCAAGGCGCATGCACGGAAGAAAGCTACCACCCCATGCATGTCTGAGAAGTGGATTGCGAGTTTCCCGGTATAATGCGCAAGCACTGTGATGGAATTGCATTCATAATCAAGCCTTACCTGGTAGTGTCTGCAGATGTGTGCGAAGCGACAGGCATCTTGTATCTCTGGTAGCCGGAAAATAGTGAGAACCTCTTGATAGCGAAGCGGAAAACAAAGAGGCAGGGGTCTGGCCCGTGAATGGAGCAAGGCAGCCGTCTTAAATGGCTCATAGCACTATGAGACTGGCCACCGCCTGTGTGACCCAGCAGCAGAGCGAGCCGGGCTCGCAAGTCTGGCTACGTGGGAACGCGCACCGAAAACTTTCCCCTTATACTCACAAATCTGCGTAGAAGGAACGAGTAAGGCAGAAGATAGTCAATCCGTTTTGCGGACACACCCGTCCGTCGTGGGAACCAGATGTCGCTTTTGACTCGTCTGACCATGGCAGAGCCGAGTGTCTGCCCGATCGGTTCATCGGGGTGGGATCGAAGCATTCTTAATCAGAGGCGTAATCGGCAATCACCCTTGTGTGGGGAAATCAGCTAAAAATATCGGACTGCATGCGCTCATCGGCCACACGGTGCAATTGTATAACCTCGCCTTTACTCGTGCTCATCTAGCAAATTCCCCCCTCCTCCTCCTTCTCCCTTGACGACTTCTCCCTCTCCTTTGACCTTCTGTTATTTGCTTCAGCCATGGGAAAGAGCAAGAACGGCGGCAGCGACGCTAGCGACAAGCAGCAGCCGGCTCCGCTCACCAGCGACTCGAAAACAGCGGATCGCAGCTTTGCAGCGTACCCTGTGCCGTCGAAACTGGCGGCTTCGTCCAGTACTCCGTACCAGCGCAACAGCTGGCAGACCAGCGTCGATGGCCCGGCAATGGCGGTGCTGACGGTTCTGTGCGCGGTCACGCGGCTGTACCAGATCGGCAAGCGGGCGACCGTGACGTGGGATGAATCTCACTTTGGCAAGTTTGGCGCATATTACCTGAACCGCACGTTCTATCACGACGTGCATCCGCCGCTGGCCAAGATGCTGATTGGGTTCTCGGAGTTCCTGGCCGGCCACAACGGCACGTTCAACTTCAAGGGCGACTACCCCAGCTATGTCAACTACAAGTTTATGCGCATGTTCACAGCGATGTTTGGTATTGGGCTGGCGCCGCTGGCCTACCTGACGTGTCTGCAGCTCAACATGTCGCGCAAGATGTGCACCTTGGCGGCGCTGTTTGTGATCCTGGACAACGGGCTGTGCGTGATGAGCCGGTTTATTCTGCTGGACGAGCCTCTGCTGTTCTTCACGGCGGCCTCGCTGTGCTCCATCGCTGGATTCCAGAACAGCCGCCATAAGGCGTTTTCGTGTGCGTGGTGGCGCTGGCTCTTGCTGACTGGTGCGTCTCTGGGCTGCGTGTCGAGCTCCAAGTGGGTCGGGTTCCTGGCAGTTGCGCTGGTGGGTCTGTACACGGTCGAGGAGCTGTTCAACATGTACACCGAGTTCGTGCCGGTCAAGACCGTCGCCAAGCACTTTATTGCGCGTGTTGTCGGGCTGATTGCTGTGCCGCTGGTCATCTACCTTGCATGCTTCAAGATCCACTTCACGGTGCTAAACAAGACTGGACCTGGCGATGCCACGATGCCGCCTGCATTCCAGGCGCGTCTGCGCGGCAGCCCGCTGAGCTCGCAGCCGTTCGAGATCATGTATGGCTCAGAGCTGAACCTGCGCTCAATGCACCCTGGCTCGGGACTCTTGCACTCGCATCCACACAAGTACCCGGAGGGCTCGCAGCAGCAGCAGATTACGTGCTACGGACACAAGGACTCGAACAACAACTTTATTCTGGTGAAGCCGGCTGGGCAGGAGTTCAACTACACGGCAGAGCCGCTGGTTGCGGTGCGTGACGGCGATATCGTGCGGCTGCAGCACAAGCAGACCAAGGCCATGCTTCATTCACATCGGGCACACAAAGCCCCGATTACCACGCGGGATTTTGAGGTCACGGCGTACGGCAAGCCTCAGTGGAAGGACCCAAACAACGACTGGCGCATCGAGATTGTCAAGGAGGAGAGCACAGTGCAGGACAAGAACCTGCACACGATCACCACGCAGTTCCGTCTGCGCCATGCCAAGATCGGATGTCTGCTGACTGCGGCTGCTGTCAAGCTGCCCTCGTGGGGCTTCCGCCAGACCGAGGTGTCGTGCAGCCCGGCCAACAACCTGAATGCGCCGGCTAGCCTATGGGTGGTCGAGAAGCACATCAACAAGCGTGTGCCCAGCGTCGACATGCGGCCCAAGGTGCGCTCGAGCTTCCTTAGGGATTTTGTGCGGCTCAACATCGAGATGGCGCGCTCCAACAATGCGCTGGTTCCGGACCACGACAAGTACAACCACCTGGAGAGCGGACCGATCACGTGGCCGTTCCTGGTGTATCCGATGCGCATGCTCGGATCGTGGAAGAAGGGCGACATCAAGTACTACGAGATCGGCAACCCTGTGCTGTGGTGGTCGTCGACTCTGGCCTGCCTGCTATTCCCGCTGCAGCTGGCATACTATGCGGCGCGCCGTATGCGCGGATGCAGCGACTGGGCATCCCCCGAGGAGGAGCTGCACTTTTGGAATGTCAGCAAGCTGCTGTGGGGCGGCTGGGCCCTCCACTATCTGCCGTTCTTCCTGATGGGGCGCGTCACCTACATCCACCACTACCTGCCAGCCCTGTACTTTGCGCTGCTGTTCCTGGCGTTCCAGATCGACCAGTTCAGCAAGCGGTGGTTTGGCGGCAAGCTGGCGACCGGCATCCAGTTTGTGTGGGCGCTTGTGGCGGTGTCGGTGTTCTACTGGTTTGCACCGCTGACGTTCGGATATACCGGGTCGATGGACGACCTGCCGTACCGCCAGTGGCTGCCGACGTGGAACATCTACAAGGATCCGTTCGCGCTATAGAATTTTCTTTTCTTCAAATAGACTTTATATCCTGAACCGATTCTGTTTTGGTGTTTCGGTCGTGGTCCAGCATCGTGCACGAATGATCGGCAACTGCTCGTGGTGAACTAGCGGGCAGGCTCGTGCGATGCTGGTTAGGTCACAGCCTTTTCTTTTCTTTTCTCCAACCCATCTGAATTCAACCACCTTTCTATTTATCTTTTTTTAGCGAAATGGGCGACACTGACGAGGGACTGCGGCGTCGTCGCCAGCAGGAACCACTCATGCAGCAATACTCCGACTCGGAAGGTGAGAGTGTCAAGGACGACCAACCTGAAGCCAAAAGGCCCACGGTTGGCGGCTCTGCGGGACACAGCAACGTGAACGAGTTCACATCCTCGGACCGGATTGTGTCTCTGCTGCTGACAGCTGTCTGTGCTTTCACACGGCTGTACCAGATCGGGCGGCGCAACCTGGTATCTTGGGATGAAACACATTTTGGCAAGTTTGGAGCATTCTACGTCAACCGCACGTTCTATCACGACGTGCATCCGCCGCTGGCGAAAATGTTAGTAGGGCTGTCCGAGTACATCAGCGGGCACAACGGCTCGTTTGCGTATAAGCTGGGGACGACGTATCCGGAGCACGTAAACTACGTGTTCCAACGGTCGTTCGTGGCCCTGATGGGCGTGATGCTGGTGCCGTTTGCGTACCGCACATGTCGGCTTCTGCGGTTCAGCCGCGGGTTTGCAGCGATGGCGGCGAGCTTTATTATTTTTGACAACGCGCTGTGCGTGATGAGCCGGTTTATCCTGCTGGACCAGCCGCTGCTGTGCTTCACGGCCATGTCGCTGCTGGGGTATGCGGCGTTTGCGGCACAGCGGGGGCAGGCATTTAGCCCGGCATGGTGGCGGTGGCTGGTGTTTACAGGAGTGTCGCTGGGACTCGTTATCAGCTCCAAGTGGGTAGGGCTGTTTGTCATTGCGCTGGTCGGTCTGTGCACCATCGAGGAGCTGTTTGGGCTGTATAGCGACCGGACTACCGATGCAGTGACGCAGATCAAACACTGGGTAGCTCGCGCCGTGTGTCTGATTGCCATTCCAGTGGCCATTTACCTGGCCTGCTTCAAGGCGCACTTTGCCATCCTCAATACACGCGGCACAGGTGACTTCAAGATGCCGTCGGCATTCCAGGCACGGCAGCAGAACAGCGTGGTAGCATTGCAGCCGCACGAGGTTGCGTATGGATCGCAGGTCACGCTGCGATCGCATCTGCCTGGGTTCGGGCTGATCCACGCGAACGAGTCGCTGCGGTTTCCCGACAAGGGCATGCAGCAAATAGCCGGCGGCATGGCAGGGAAGCAGGCGTTCAACTGGTGGCAGATCACGTCTCTCAACGGCACATGGGAGAACTCGACGTCGCCGGTGCAGCATGTCAATGACGGCGATCTGATCCGGCTTGTGCATGTGGGTACGGTCCATTACCTGCGCACGGGCCGCGAGACGCCCTACTACATGGGATGGGACCGGCGCATGTTCCTTGACGGCAACGCGACCAAGTCGAATATCTGGGACGCCTGGCGCGTCGAGATTGTCGACGAGGAGAGCCCGCTGGAGAAGTCGCATCTGCGGACGGTGACAACGACCTTCCGGCTGTACAATGTGATATCGGGGTGTCTGCTGCAGGCGACGCAGTCGCGGCTGCCGGCGTGGGGCAGGCGGATGAGCGAGCTGATCTGCACGCAGGCGAACACGACCAGGTCGGAGAGCACGCTGTGGAACATCGAGCAGGTGCGGGACAGGCGGTTTGCGCGGGCGGACTTTTCGAAGCTGGTGAAGCGGCGGCTGGTGCGCGACACCATTTGGCTGAACCGTGAGATGTCGCTGTCGAACAATGCGCTGATTCCGGACCACGACCGGTACAAGACCACCGAGAGCGAGCCGTGGTCGTGGCCGCTGCTGCTGTATCCGATGCGGCTGGTGTCGTGGGCTAAGGACTCGATCAAGTACTACGAGATCGGCAATCCTGTGCTGTGGTGGGCATCGTCATTCACGTGTCTGCTGTTCCCGCTGCAGCTGCTGTACTGGTTTGTGCGGCGGCAGCGGCATATCCAGGACTGGAGCGACCCAGCCGAGTATGCGGCGTTCTGGGACACGGGCAAGCTGCTGTGGGGCGGCTGGGCGCTGCACTACCTGCCGTTCTTCCTGATGGGCCGCGTCACGTATCTGCACCACTACCTGCCAGCGCTGTACTTTGCGTTGCTGCTGCTGGCGTTCGAGATCCAGTGCTTTGCCAGGTGGTTCCTGCCCAAGCCGCTGCATCTGGCGGCGGTGCTGGCTGGGATCGGCGTGGCCGCGGGCGTGTTTGTGCTGTTTTCGCCCTTCACCTTTGGCTGGGACAAGCCGGCCAAGGACCTGGCGTACCTGCAATGGTTGCCGACGTGGAATGTGTACGAGGACAGGCACCTTCTCTAAGCACCATTGGGATTTTTCCTACTGCCCAGCATTTTCAAGAGTCCTGGCTTCATCCCCAATCAACTTTTGTCAATGTCAAGGAAGAAAAATGTGCGGGGTCGCGGCAATGATATCTGCTACTGCAGCCGATACGGCATTGCGGGTGGAAAGGGCAGTTGCGTGCTGGTTTGGCGGAGTCTAACTTCTTGCGTGCCGACCGCCGCTGGCAGGACAGTGGGTTGAGTGGTTCCAGCATGACGATGGGGGCCAAAACTGGTAGTGATACGTAGTGTGCCAGCTGTGCAACTCGACGCCATCCTTTTCTCCTCAACCTCTTCCTCTACCTTCGCACCTATTTTTATTCTCATTCCCGCCGCGCTATTCTATTCTAGTTTACAGATTAAGGAATTTTTTAACGAAATGAGTCTGTTCCAGGAGAAACCTCGCAAGGCATCTCCGACGCAGGGCAAGAAGAAACCTTCGCGCGAGGCATCGGGCAGCCCTGCAAAGTCGGCGCTGTTTGCTTCTGACGACGAGGGCGACGGCACCGACGTCGATGAAGCGGCGCCGATGGCCAGCAAGACCGGCGGTAAGGCAAGGGCCGTTGGCAGTGGGCAGCACGACCAGTGGTGGCAGCGCAACCAGGAGCTGCTGAACCCGGTGGTGCTGACGATTCTGTCGGCGATGACGCGGTTCTACCGGATCGGAAAAAGCAACTTTGTGGTGTGGGACGAGGCACATTTCGGCAAGTTTGGCGCGCACTACGTCAACCACACATTCTACCACGACGTTCATCCGCCGCTGGCAAAGATGCTGGTGGGGCTGTCGGAGATTCTGACGGGCTTCGACGGGTCGTTTAGGTTCCCGTCGGGCGAGACGTACCCGGAGAACGTCAACTACAGGTTCCTGCGCATCTTCAATGCCAGCTTCGGCGTGCCATTGGCGCCGTTTGCATACGTGACGCTGCGCAACCTCGGGTGCTCGATGAACGCGGCGTTGCTGGGCGGACTGCTGGTCTGCTTTGACAATGCGCTGTGCACTATCAGCCGGTTCATTCTTCTGGACGCCATGCTGCTGTGCTTCACGGCCATGAGCGCCATGTGTCTGTCGGGCGTCTACAAGCACCGCAAGCAGCCGTTTACCGTGCCCTGGTACAAGTGGATGTTCATGACCGGCGTGTCGCTGGGCCTGGTCACTAGCTCAAAGTGGGTCGGGTTCTTTGCCGTGGCGCTAGTCGGGCTGTATACGGTCTACGAGCTGTACGATTTGCTGGAGCTTCCGGAGACCCGGCCCAGCAACTATCTGATGCACTGGCTTGTGCGCGGCGCCGCTCTGATCGTGATCCCAGTGTCCATCTACCTGGCCTGCTTCAAGGTGCATTTTGCGCTGCTGTACAAGTCGGGCCCAGGCGATGCCGAGATGGACTCGCTGTTCCAGGCGAACCTGCAGGGCACCAACCTGCAGAACCAGCCGCTAGACGTTGCGTTTGGCTCCAAGGTGACGATCAAGAATGCGCTGCAGGGCGTCGGTCTGCTGCATTCGCACGTGGACCAGTACCCGGGCGGCTCGCAGCAGCAGCAGATCACCTGCTACAGCCACAAGGACTCGAACAATGACTGGATCCTGAAAAAGGTGCACGGTCAGACCTACGGCAACACCAGCGAGACCGTCGAGTTCATCAAGAACGGCGACATCGTGCGGCTGGTGCATGAGCGCACGACGCGCAACCTGCACTCGCACCAGGTCAAGGCCCACGTGGCGAAGCGCGAGTGGGAGGTGACCGGCTACGGCATGGATAGCAAGTGGAACGATCCGAACGACCACTGGCGCGTCGAGGTGGTGCAGGATCTGTCGCACAGCAACCCGAACAAGCACCTGCGCACACTGGCGTCGCGGTTCCGTCTGCGCCACGTGCAGCAGGGCTGTCTCTTGCGTGCTTCGGGCAAGTCGCTGCCGCAGTGGGGGTGGAAGCAGGCCGAGATTGTGTGTGACCGCAGCGGCAAAATCGACGACAACTCGATCTGGAACATCGAGAACCATGTCAACCCGCTGCTGCCCAATGCCCGGCCCGGCGAACTGCGCAGCTCGTTCCTGCGCGACTTTGTGCGGCTCAACAAGGCCATGGCGCGCACCAACAATGCCTTGCTGCCGGACCCCGACAAGTTCGACTCGCTGACGTCGGCGCCCTACGAGTGGCCCATCATGCGCCTGGGTCTGCGCATGTGCGGGTGGAACGACAACCGCGTCAAGTTCTGGCTCACTGGAAACCCGGTCGTCTGGTGGCTCAGTTCCCTGGCCGTCTTTATCGCCGGCCCCATCCAGATCCTGTACTTCGCCATCCGCAGCCAGCGCGGAATCGACGACTTCAACGGCAACCCCGGCGCGCTTGAGAACTACGCGCTGGTGTCGGCCATTCTGTGGGGCGGCTGGGCTTTGCATTACCTGCCGTTCTTCATCATGGGCAGAGTCACCTATCTGCACCACTACTTCCCAGCCGTGTACTTTGCCGCCATGTACCTGGCCTTCTTGCTCGAGTGGAACGCCGCCCGCCTCTCGGGCTCTGTGACCTCGCGTATGAACAAGACCGTGCTGGCCGTGCTTGGACTCGCCGCCATTGCCAACTTTATGTTCTTTGCTCCGTTCACCTTCGGCTTCGACTACCCGGCCAAGGAGCTGGCGAACCGCAAGTGGATCTCTACCTGGAACATTTACGACGGCCACGACTAGAACTCCTTGCATGTTTCACATGAATGCTACCCTGTCCGACATCATATCATGCCGATTATTTTTGGGAAACTGAAAAAACGATAAATTCAACCAAAATATACAGAAAGAAATGTCGCAGGTGGGGCTATTGCTCAAATCGCCCTGGCGCACGAGCTGCACGCGCCCTTGATCATCTTGCGCCCGAACGGCACATAGCTCGCCGAGTACCACGCCAGCGCGCAGAACTGGCAGATCGCCATCACCAGACACAGCACCGGGATGCCCCACGCAAACGCTACCACAAACGTCAGCACCAGCAGCACAATATACACGATGAACGCCGTCAGCCGCACCGGCTGCGTTGCCATCTTCAGCTGCCGCTTAAACCCAATCAGGAACCCCATCCCGAACAAAGATATCACGTTGCCCAGCGAATAGCACACCGCAAACCCCGCCATGTTGCTCGAGAATATAAGCACCGTGCCCAGCACACTGAGCACCAGCCCGATTACAAAGCACGCCCCAAACGCCATGTACCGCTCCGAGCGCGAGAGCTTGAATAGCCCTGGGTCGTCGCTCATCGGGTCCTCCACGCCGAACCGGCTGCCGGCCTGCTGTACGTTGAATGGCAAGGACATCTGTGAGATTCGCTGAAGTTAATTTCAAAAAGAAGAAAAATGAAATGCAAGTTGTATGGCAGTGGGAAAAGAAAAAGAACAGTCGCGGTTGCGCCAAGCACGGTTGCTAGAAATAGTACGCTCTAAAGAAACTCCTTTGCAGCGATTTGATTAGCGCGTCCACCCCTTTAAGCCAAGGATCATCATGTAGAAATTGGAAAATGGCTAGGCTACCAGTATAATCTGCAAATAGAGAAAAAAATTACAGGCTGCTGCTCTTCATGGCTGCGCACAGCGACTCTTGGTACAGCTTGTCCCTGATGGCATTGGCCACGCCCTTCAGCTCCTCCATCGGCAGGTAGTTCTTGGGCCAGCCGACCCGCAGGCCCTGGCGCGGCTTGGGCTTCGGCACCAGGTGATAGTGGACATGCGACACCTGCTGGTAAATAAGCGACCCGTTGCGCTGCAGGATGTCGTAGCTTTCAAGCCCCATCGCCAGTGCGATTCTCTTCGCCACCAGCATCACGTCCATGAGGTACATGTCCGGCAGCTCGTGCATGCGGTCGGCATGGTGCTTGGGCACAATCTGGATGTGGCCCTCGGACAGCGGGTGGATGTCGAGGAATGACGTCGTCAGAGTGGTTTCGAGGATCTTGCATGACTGCGTCTCGCCCTTGATGATGTCACAGAACGTGCAGTCGGCGTGGAACGGCGAAGGAGGAAGAGAAACAAGCATTCTTAGTTATAGAGAAAAGCGGTGAGGAGGAAAAGTGTGGATGGCAAACAGAAGGGCGACGATGGGTCGGCTTTTTATGTTGTAGCCACAGGCTAAACCAAGGCTGCGGATTATTTTCTCCCTAATCTGGCTGCGCAAAAAATCATAATTGTCAGTGAAGGTGTGAGCCACAATTTGTACCCATGTATTTTCTCTGCACGATGGCGTCGGCGTGGTTCAACTTGCAGCGCCAGCTTGAGCGCCAGAGCGGCTTCGGCCATTCCAGTGGCATGGGCAGCTTGCCGTCGGCGCGGCAGGCAGGTACCCCGGCTTCATGGCTCGGCCAGCAAAGGGTTACCCTTGATATGCAGCTGACTGGCGCTTAGCTTTGTTTTGTTTCTTTTAGTTTCTCTGCTGCAATCCATGTTTTCCACATTGAACGTGCATCTTCCAAGCATCTACACCATGTGCATCATCACCATGGAGACCACCGTATGCCTCAGACATGTACATGCTGCTATGCATGTTTACTCACGGCGTGCATACGATCACCACCGCCTTTCCATGGCCAGGAATGCTGTTATTTGAAAGAAACAAGAAGAAAAAGTAAAGTGGATGGGTGGAAGACTAGTGGTGCCTGGGCACCTTGTGATGGGGGACATGCTGCTCAGTAGAAGACCCGCTAGCATCGGGGTGGTCAGACAGTCTGCGCTTCTCACGAGCCAGCGTCTGGTTGCCGTGCTGGTCAACCATCGTCTGCGCACTTCCGTCCCTCAGCCTGAGGAGCTCCTTCATGATCGGATCGGTGTCTTCGCCGCTGTAAACAAAGGAAATAAACTCGAGGCGATATCCAAGCAGATCCTCTACGATGATGCCGCAGTCGAGAACCTTGGGAATCAGACAGGCGCTCTGTGCATCCTCAATACCGCCAATGGTGCCCCATGTGCGACTAGACTTGGGATACCAGGAAAGTAGGATCAGCTTCTTGATTCTGCCCACGTTTGAGATAATGAGTGTGTTCAACGGCCCGAAGATGGTGGTGTCACCAGGCTTGTGACGCGGGAACCGGAGGAAGTAGTCTTGTGGTGAGTTGGGAAAAGAAATCAGAGTATCAATATCCACCGGCTGCGCATAGCGAGATGCAAAATTGGAGTTAGTATCTACTGGCGCACGATGAGTGAGTCTCATACTTGACATTTCATCATACCAGTTGCAGAACCTCCCAAAGTGCTCTGTCTGTAGAAGGTGAAACGCCAGTGGTGTAATCAGGCTGATGAGCGTGTCCTTGTTGGTATCCACGAGCGAGCCAAGCACAGTGCGCAGGAGTCTGCCACGAGTAAAGACATACAGAGTGGCATTGAAGTCGTCGTCGATGTACAGTGCTGGGATAAACGCGCGAGTAAATTGGACTGCCCACATACCGCGCACACAGGCACACATCTTCTCCATATCCTTGCCCTCGCTGGAGTTGTTGATTAGACCATGTCCTGAAATAACCACTACCATGTAGATATCGGGCAGTGTAAGCATGAAGCGACGATTTTCATCCACACTGGCCCGGTCAGGGTAGCCGACAAGGAGACCAGGCATCAGCTCAGTGTCGAAGATGGAGCGCCAGTCGTGGTTGACGATGTCAAAAGGTAACACACCTGGAGCTAGCTCGTCCATGACCAAGTGGAGGTACCTGTCAATGAAGCGCACGAGTTCACGTCTGGTGCCTGTGTCAGATGCAAACCACATGCCCTTGAGGACGTCCCTGGCACAAATCTTGTCGGCAAGCTTGGCTATAGCAGTGCCATGCGATGCCTGAAACTCGCGAAACTTCTCCAGGAGGCCAAGGGAATCAAACATGCTTTGAAGGTCCACATCCACCGTTGCGTTGCGCACATCTGACTCCCACTGGCTTTTCATTTCAGACGTTGGTTTCTTGCCGATTTCGGTGACAAGAAGACTGGGCTTTGGCCTATTCAGCCTAACTGGCGAAACATTCTCTTCGTCTGTCAGATATGGATCGCGCCAAGGATCATCTTGCATGGCAATATAATCGTCGCTTAGTGTCATTGCAAAAGTAGTAGAGTAATGAAGAATCGCTGTGAGCTAGGTCTGGTGAGAAGAAAAGCGCCTTTGCTGCTGCGCAACAAACGGCCAGCCTTTATATGCTGTAAATAAAATTGCTGAAATGCTCCAAAACTGGCTGCGCCATCAAAGCACCAAATTGGCTGATTCGGTTTAGTGCTGCAATCAATTCAAGCAACGAACCATGCTGCTTCTTGCTACATGTCAAGGGAGTACCAAGGAAGCAAGGATGTCATCAGTTTGAAACTGAGCAGGTGTAGTTTGCCGTTGGGTGTAGCATGGGACGCTACCTAGCATCATCATACTTTTACGACTTAAACCACCATACAAATATCCATGGAGGTAGCCGAAACCCACGGAATAAGATGAATTATTGTTTTGCTAGTGGCAATAACGAGATGTCTCCATAGACATTGCTGACGATGCCGGCTTAACAAGGTGTGTATGGTCGTACTATGCTTGATACTTACGCCATTTTCTGCTTCAAAAGGTGTCTGTTAACTTGGGGAATGAGTGGTTATCGAATATATGGAACAAAATAACTTCTCCAAAAAATGACTGAGGGGAAGAAGGAAAGCTGGTTTTCTGCCTGGGTCTTTGTGCACATGCGTTTCAGCATTGTCCATGGCGCCGCATGGGGATTCCTGATCCCGAATGTAAACACCAGTGATTCCATCACCTCTCACACGTTGATGAGTTTAGTTTAGATCTATCCTTACTGGAATACCTCAACCTTGTTCTACTTTTTGATCCTGTAGACGGATTCCTTATAAACGTATCCCTCCATCTATTCTACTCTTCCTTCTACACACATACCAAACGAGCACCTCGCAGAGTTTATAGAACACACCGTTGCATTTTCAACAACCCTAAGGCTACCAGAATCCTCATGGCGGATACTATTCGACCATCGACACCGGTTTACGTTACTCCCTTTCGACAGAATGATGGGCGGCATCATGAGACCCGGCGCATTCCACTAGCAGAGGATGCGTCCCGTACGTATGGAGCGATGGACATTAGGGATTTGTTCGAAGAGATTGGTTATGAGCAACAGTTTTCAGCATTCGAACATAATCACGCAGAGCTCATTGATAATATTACGCGATTCATTTCCAATGAGGATTTTTCCCTCATGAATGGGCAACTACCTTTCGTGGACGCAGTCGCCGCCAGATTTCAGAGAGGCAAGTTGCTGCTTGTTTTCTGAGGTTGCTACGACTTTTGAATGAAGACGGCTTTGATGTGCCTGCAAATCCAGCCGTGGAGACACCTCCCGAATACCCCAGAAATGACCAGTCTCCTGAGGCTACTGCTGCCTGGGCCGATTATCATGCCAGAGTTGAGCGTAGAGATGAGACTATCGGACGTCTTCAAGAACTGAGAGCGTTGCTTCCAGATATCACTGCTGGCCTGCAACAGCTTTTACCGGACGGACGGTACGTGGTAGAGGATCACCAAGATCATGCTGTCCATGGTTCACCGCTCAAACCAGACCTGGTTGTGTTGGACAGTCCGCCTCGCGGCGAGGGGCAGAGCATGCAATATCGGACATGGCTGAATATCTATTTTACAGCGGAAGTTAAGCGAGGGGTAATTGGGACTGCAAAATCCACGTCTGGAGGGCCAGATAACGACGATTTTAAGCAAGTATGTGAGTACAGATATGTTGTACTTGATAAGCAGCCAGCACGCAGATTCGCAGCAGATCTTCTTGTCCATTGGGATCAGATCGATCTCATCTTATTTCTGCCAAGACGGGTTGCTCGTGCTGATATTGGGCATTGGACGCATTATCCAAGGGGTATGCTGGCTCGAACAATCTGTATCCTTACATTCATCCTATCATGGGAGTTCCGTGAGCGTTGCTTCTTCATGCCTACAACCAGCCTAACAACTGGTTTTCGTCTTACTCGCCAT
>NW_024468458.1:0-15542 GCF_002104995.1 Linderina pennispora | reverse complement strand
CTAAACTACAGCTGCTCCTGCTCCTGAACCTGTATCTGGCTGCTATCGGCGTCAGGCAATCTTGATGGCGATGATGAGATTTCATAAATAGATGGGATGCGCTGGCGTCTTCATTTCTTATCTCGAATGTTCATATTCTTGAATTGTTTGTTTGCTCACCGACGGCCCACTCTCGCCAAAGGCTCTTATAAAGTCCTCTGGAGACAGCGTGACATCCGCCATAGTCCCATCACGACCTGGATTGACAGCACGTATTGCATGCCTGAAGGCGTTTCTGCAGAGCTCCCTCAAGTCGGCGCCCGATATCCAGAGGAGTGCTTGGCTATCTTTTCGATATCCACCTTTAGCTGGTGCGGATCAAACTTGCACAAAAGCCGTCTCAGAATCGCTGCCCTGGAATCTTCTCTGGGCATCTTTATGTGGACCAGCTTCTCCAGGCGGCCAGGACGAAGCATGCCTTGTCAACATCTGCGGTCGATTTGTTGCGCCAATGACAAAAACACCCTTGCAGTCGATCATGCCGTCAAGCTCCGTCAGGAGCTGGGTCAGTACTCCATCCAGCGTGGCGCAGCCTTCGTTTACACTGTGCGTTTCTTTGTGAGTGCGTCGATCTCGTCAAAGAAGATGATGCATGGGGCCACCGACCGCGCTCTGGCAAAGATCCGGCGCACTCGGGCCTCAGACTCGCCTACGTATTTGTCGATTAGCTCTGGCCCACGTATCTGCAGGAAATGCGTCCGTCCCGCGTTTGCGGTTGCTTCGCTAGAATGGTCTTTCCACAGCCTGGCGGGCCATAAAGAAGCATTCCACGTGGCAGCGGCATACGGTATGTATCAAAGGTGGGCTTGTGATCAACTAGGTCCTCGATGATGCTCTTAAGCTCAGTAATGGTGCTGTCCATTCCACCAATGTCGTCGAAGCACTCGGCTGGGATGGTAAAGGCCATTTCCCGCAATAGAGACGGTTTGACAACCTTGCGCGCATGCTCGAAATCTTCATAGGCAATATATAGCCTAGGCGATGATACGCTTGCTGTCTGTTCGCGCTGTGCTCTCGCTCTGTGTGTAGTCGATGGCGCCCTGCCTCTGTGCACAGTAGTTGGAGATCGGCACCAACATATCCATGCGTCCTCTTAGCCACTCGTCGATTATAGTAGGTCTAGTGTCAGGGTCCAGCGACATGCCATCCAAAATCTTTGTCAGAATGTCCTTCCGCTCCTCTTCAGTTGGGATACCTATCTCAATCTCATGGGAGAAGCGGCCAGAACTACGAAGGGAATGGTCGATTTCGTGTATGTAGTTAGTGCAGCAACGACCGTGACGTCCGGTAAGAGCTGGTCCATCAGTACCAATAGCTGCGACACGAGAGTGTATTTGGAGGCCTCTCTGTTGTTGGGGTCTCGCTTGGCTGCAATGGCGTCTAGCTGGTCGATGAAGAGGAGTGCAGGAGTTTGGCTGGCTGCTTCGTCAAACTTTTTACACAGGTTCATCTCAGACATTCCATGGCTTCCTCAATAACCTCAGGTCCATTGATGCAAAGAAACCTCATTCCGACCTCACTAGCCAAGACTTGGCAATCAGCGACTTTCCGGTGCCCGCAGGGCCATGTAGGATGATGCCGCGTGCCTGCTGTATGCCGAGCTGACAGGACAGCTCGCTGAAATCTCGTGATGCGCAGACCAGGTCCTTTCAGCAGCAATTTTCCTTGTAGCCTCCAATTACGCGAATCTAGGCAGCACTCTCGACGCATCAATGGCGAAGACATGAATGCAATCCGGGTCCTTGATGCGACACGGCCCGTCCTCAGAAGTGTACATGACTATAAAGTCAATACTTTTCATTGATGGCACACGACAGCACGTCCCCCTTCACGACCACGGTATCTCTGTATGTCTGGAAGAATTCCTTCACCCCTCCTTAAGCATAGTAGTGAGAATTCCAACAGGCTCGTATCGGCTTTGGCTTCCAACGGGGAAACTGATACTGCCGCCTTGCCTTTGCTCGGGGGGTAGATGGCTGTACTGTCAATGGGTGCAAGAGTAATAATTTCAGCCTCCTTGGAGTGTTCAAGACGCTCTACGGTGATGGTATCGTCCAGTTTGTAGCCTAGGAGCTCGCGGAAATGGTGGTGGAGTTCAATGGTTTTCATCCGCCCAGGTCCCCATTTGCAAGGAACTATAGCAGATACGCCGCGTTTCCACAAAGCGAATGTAGGTGACATAGCCCTGCACGACCTTGTTCTTGCCATTGACCACCTGTGCCTCCCAATAATTCTGATAGACGCAGCTAACAACCTTAGCTTATACGCTTTGGAGGCATTGCACTTTGTCGTGTTTGCCATCAGAGGCTGCTTTAATATAAGAAGGTGGAAAAATAAAACACAGAGTGTCTGGGAGGAAAGAGGGGGCATCGTCTTGCTCCTTGCCAGCGCAGCAGGATTGACAGCTTGTCAATTTGCTGGATATGCGGTAGATACATGCACTATTCATTCTATCTAAAAGACGCTAGTTTCAGCTTTCTTTGCGATTACAGGCATGGCTGGCATCTGTGCGTTAGTTCTTTGGGCCCGCTTCAGTTTGCTATCAGCCGCTTTCTTTGCATTCGCCCGGATGAGCTGGTCCAGTGCACGCATATCGGGGTGGTACTGGATGACCTTCTTTGACACACGGAACCCGATGTTGGTGTCACGAATGAGCCACTGCACACTGCGCTTTCTCTCTGTGCCTGGAACCAGATCTCTCGCATATACCGGCGTGCTGGGGTCTGATCCCGACAGGCTGTATCTGGTAATAAGCAGCGGAGTCTCGCTCACAGCCGGGAACTCGATCTGGCTGTCCGGGCCCAGCGCCTTTTTCATGTTCAGCTGCTTGCGAGTCAGAGCGCCTAGGATCCGGATGCTCTTGACATGGTCGTAGTACATGAGCTGGACAAAAGCAAGAGGAATGAACCCAGCAGCCATGATTGCACCGGCCGCCAGAACCGTGTAAATGTCGTCCGGTGCGCACCCAAAGACTCAGTGCAGTCGAGCAAAACACGTTGACCAGGAACACCATGCGCAGATGCCGGATCTGCTTGAACATGGGCATGTCGTACATGGGCAGCTTGATCTCGTTCTTCGGGTCTGGCGACTGCCGTCAGTAGCCGTTGCCGGCGGCTTCGAGGAATCATTTAGACTGGCTCTGGTGCTGTGAAATGCCCCGGTACAGCGTCTGGTTGAGCGAGTGTAGGCGGGGCTGCTGATGGTTCAAAATACTTCCTGGCCGGAGCATGATCGGAGAGATAGTCGGTCGAATGGCCCATACCAGCTGTGGCTGATCGAGCAAACAGGCGCGAGACCCGGACTAGCGGCCTGTACACGCAGCATATTGTGGAAAGGAAAAAGAAGGGAGGTAGAACTTCAAGGACAGGGGAGTGCTGCTCGCTAGCTACAAAGAGGCGCAAAAAAACCGATCTCGATAGTGTACCCATGAAAATAGCTTGCAGTTTTATGGTCAGCAGCACACCCTGGAGATAAGGGATCTGATCTCCAGAGCAACGGAAGAACAATGCGACTTCAATGAACGAGCATAAGAGATATCCGGGTATTTATATGAAAAGTGAAGCTTTGTGGCAGTCTCTAAGATGTGCTGTTACTTTGTCCTGGTGACCACCGACTGCGTCACACGCTCCAGGGCCTCTCTGGCCTGCGATGGCGGGAATACCTCCAGCGCCTCCCGTGCCCGATCAACGTACATCTGGGCCAGTAGTTTTGTGCGCTCCAGGCCCTGACTCTTGTGCACCAGCTCCCACGCCATCGGCACATCGCCCTCATTAGAGAACTTCCGGGCCACAAGGGGCCCAGCTCTGGGTACTCTTGCCAGGCATACAGAACCGGGGCTGTCGCCAGACCAAAGCTCCAGATCAGCACCTACAGGCTTACCAAACTCCTTGGCGCTGACAGTGAAGTCAAGCAGGTCGTCAATCAGCTGGAAACCAATGCCCAGGTTGCGGCCATAGATGTAGGCGGCCTCGACAACATCGTCTGTAGCATTGCTCAGCACGGCTGATGCCCGGCAGCTCTTGGCAATCAAACTACCCGTCTTCAGATATGTCTTCTCCAGGTAGTACTCGAAGGCGCGGTCATCGGGCTTGGCCATAGGCGCGCCCTCATCCTCCAAGTTCTTGAGCTGTTTGAAACTCGCCGTCAACGAGGTCCGACAGCACACTAGCCATGATCTCAATGACCTCGGGATCACGCAGTCGCGCCAGCCCCATGGATGCTCTGGCCAGCAAAAAGTCGCCGGCGAAAATGGCCATCTTGTTGCCAAACGCCTGCTGAATCGCCGGCAGTCCGCGCCGGGTCTCTGCCTGATCAATAACGTCGTCGTGCAGGAGCGATGATGTATGGATCATCTCCGGTGATCTCAGCCAGCCGCCGGTGCGTCGGGAGAACTGTCAGCCCTTGCCGTGTCTGCGGCGTGTACGGGTTGCCGCCGTTGGCCCCACGCGCCGCGCTCTCAATCAACTGGTTCATCTCATGAGACTCAAGGTCGCTCTGGATATTCTTGGAGACCGGCCCGATCGATCAGCGAATAATCAACATCAGACGAGCCAACCAGCATTGATGACATGCCCTGGCGCTTTGTGGGCAATGCTGGTCGCCTGGGCCACCAGCAGCACCAGAAGCGGCCGGATATGCTTGCCTGACGCTGAGAAATAGTATTGCGAGACTGTGTTTAGCATTGGATGTCCGCTCTCCAAAAGCCTAGCCAGGTTATCTGTCCATGAATGAGAGCTCGGCACCCACCAGATCCTTCGGGTCGGCAAGATTCTTGTCCTTATCACCGACCACCTGGGACGCATTGTCGAGGGCGCTGTGCCAGTCGTGCGCCGTGATCTTTTCCGGTGCCTGGATCGAGCTCGCATTGAAAGGCCGCTTGAGCTCGTCCACCAACGATGCCTGCGATCCCGGGACTGGGTCTCGCGGCCCAATCGCAGCAGACTCCATTAGGTGCGCAGCCTTGGCGGCATGCACAGCCAGCTTGCCCAGGGGCCGCACCTCCGACGGCTTCTGTATGATGGTGCGGGCCAGAACGCCCAGCTGGCCCAGTGGTCCCTTTGCCTTTATAGCCATTTACAAGAAAATTAGTGCGAGGAGAATAGAATCGGCAAATTGAAAAAGAGAAGAGTCACCCAGTGGGGGAGAGAGAAAGTGGGCGATGCGGGGCAGGCGCGATATGATAACCGAGGCAGTGCGGTGGACTTTTTTGTACGCTGCAGCTTCGGCGCGAGCTATGCGGGTAAGCAACGAAAAAAAATCCTGAGAGATTTGGCGCGGGCCAGATTGCGCAGGGTTTGGAATACGAGACCAAAGATCACGAGATTACGGAAAAGCTTAATATGCTGGAAGGTGTCGCTTTTTTCTCAAACAGAACCCTCTTGCCTCCTGGAGGCAATGGGCGGCCCAGCGCTCTTTTATGACAGCGCCAGCCGGTCCATCGTACATTGCATATGAAGTATACAGAATACTAGTATGTGTATGTGTATATGCACCGAATAAAAGTAGGATACGAAGGTGGCGTCAGCCGTTGCACACATTGCGCTACAGAAAAAGCAGAAAACCCCTCGTTTGCTGAAATGAGAGCATCGCAGTTATTCGCCCCACCACGATAGTAAGCCCAAGCCCGAGTCATTAATGCCACAGACAAGCTGGTACGGCCGGCTTGACGCCCTCCTTCTCGCCCCGGGGGGGATTGACGTCCAGAAAGTCGACACGCAGAACCCTGAACCTAATGTCCTCGTCCAGATCCATAAACAGGTCATTGCCCTCATACCGCCACACCCACACGCCCTCGGTCGCGTCAAACTCGCAGCCCTGCGGCATCAATCTCGGCCGGCACAGAAATATCGTCAAAGAAGCCGATCGAGATCTGAACGCCTGCGGGGCTGGCGCTGCGCACCTTGCCCACGAGGATTTCGTCGCGGAAGGGCCGGAACACAGCCATGCGGAAATGAACTTTGATCCATATCCAGCCCTCCGAGTGCTGGACGTAGCCTTCGTCGATCTCTACTAGGTCGTGGACTAGCATGCAGAGGCCGACGTCGTGCAGCACGCGGTTCGAGTATTTGCGGTTGATTTCGTCTTTGATAGCTTCTTCGCGCGATTTGCGGAACTCGGCTGGCAGGATCTTTAACGTGTCGTGGATTGATGTCAGCACAAACATGGCGGGTATGGAGCAGGAGGGTTGAGAGTGCAGTTATCTGTATTGTGGCAGGTGGCTGCGGCGCGCGTGTATTCTGTAGAAATTTGATGGATGTCCGTGGGGCTGGGTTTTGTGGGTCCAATCTGTAATTAACGCTGGAGGACAGTTTTGTTTTGCTGTGCGCCCTGTTCTCCCTCCACAGTCATGAATTTTGTACCATTTGCACCATTTGTAGTATTATAAGTTTTTCATTTCGCCAATGGCACCTGTACAGAGACGCCGGAGCTTGCGATTAGCTGAGAAAGAGGCGCTGAGCAAAGCGAGTGGAGACAGTCGGACTGACAAGCCCGAGCGCAAAGGACGAGTTATCGCGTCGCGGTACATGAACAGCACAAAATCTAGAGCTGCAGCAACAGCAGATAGCAGACCCCAGGCAGCGCCGAGTAGGGCTGCCAGAACTGGGCCGTCACGGCCAACCCGACCAGTCACCGCGAGATCCACACCAGCACGAAAGTCAGCGACATCAACAGCTACAAAACGGGCAGCAGCAGCAGCAGCAGCAGAGCCGATAGCAAGCAGACCACAAACTCCACGACGGCCCACAAGGACAGCTACCGTAGCTACACCTCGGCCTACAGCCAACCACGCTGGACCAGCAGCTCCTGGGAGCAGCGGGCTTTATACGGAGTATATTCAGTGGTGTCTGCTCGAAGCCCGGTCGCAGCGACAGTTCGATGAGGCCAAGCAACTTGCTGATAATGAACTCCAGCGGCTTCTAGAGGAGGCAGAGGCAGAGAAACAGGCATTGCTCGAAGAGCAGCGCAGATACAAGCTGATGCGGGAGCTCACGGCGCTGGCCAAGTGGCTCAAAGACAACAAGCCCTTTATGGTAGACATGAAAGGGTGTATTGACAAGGTGAGGGAGCCGTACATGCAGCTTGCGGGCCAGGCTCAGGGATACGACGCGGGCAATGCCGGTCACAGGCGTACACTTTGAGAGCAGCGCGGCACTGGTCAAGGACCTAGAGCAGTACATGGAGGCAGTGAGAATGTGTTTCTCGGGCGACGATGCCAGAGATATGTTCAAGGTCGCAGAGCTGCTGCGCACGTACTATGGCGGTACCGAAGAGGAGACTGAGCTGATGAGCGAGTGTATCAGGCTGAAGGAGTCGCTGGCAGTAAACGCAAACATGGCTGTCAGTGGCAATCTCCGTCTGGGGTAACTGAAAGCGCCTTGTTTGGCCAAAAAAAAAAAATAGCACCGCCTCGGAGTGCGAAAAATAGCAACCTCACGCTGTTTTCCGAGCTTCTCTGACCCGATGACACAGCACCCCAGACTCTATCCGCCTTCTCTTCTCTGCTCACTTCACCTTTCTTGTCATTACCATATAAATGTCTGATAGCCCTCGGCGTCCAGGAGCAATTCCGACGCGACAGACCTCTAAAGACAGCGAAACAATCAATGTCGACATATCGGACTCGGGCAACCGGCTGTCGGCGAACAAATTCACGCCCAGGACAGCCCATCTGCACAATCCGTCGGCAGACAGCCCACTGAATGTGCCGCGGTTTCCTCTGCCAGCAGAGTCCTCGATCGACGTAGTCCCATCTGTGGGTCTGCAGGACACTCGGCGGGTATCTGGCAGCGACCCTGCAGTTCTGGCAGCTGCTGAGGCTGGCGTCAAAACCATGACCCCGCCAGCGGAGGACGACGAGCAGTGGTACCGGGACCAGATTGACTATGTGCGGAACCAGGTGGAGCTAATGGAAAACGTCGAGGTGCAGCGCGACCAGGAAGCGCGGCAGATCCGGTCAGCATGGAAGCGCGAGCTGTTCCTCTTGTTCGAGGATCCGTCGTCGAGCCCGTCGGCATTTGTGATCAATGTGTTTGTGACGTTTATGATTATCCTGAGCGCGGTGCTGACGACGATTGAGACGATTCCCTCGCTGCGCAAGGGCAACTCGCAGATGTGGTTTGGCTTCGAGACCGGCATCGTGGCAGTCTTTACGCTCGAGTTTATTCTGCGATTCCTGGGCCACACCGATACCTGGCAACAGGCATGGAACTACGGAAAGTCGGCCATCACTATTATCGACGCGCTGGCTATTTTCCCGTACTATGTCGAGCTGATTCTGCACCGCGATACATCCTACGAATTCCGGTTCACGATCCTCCGAATTTTCCGCCTGCTGCGCGTGTTCAGTGCCTTCAAATACTCGTCGCTGCTGCAGCTGTCAATTGAGGTCATGATTGTCGCGGTCAAACGCAGCTCAGACGCTCTCTTGGCGTTCCTGCTCTTTGTCGCTCTCACTGTCACCCTGTTCTCGACGCTGATGTACTTTGCGGAGCGCGGCACATGGGATGAGGAGCGTCAGGCGTTCTTAACTGCGAATGGCGAGTATAGCACGTTCTCGTCGATTCCAGCCGCAGCCTATTACTCGATCGTAACACTGACTACCACAGGCTTTGGCGATATGGTGCCGACAACGTTCGTTGGCAAGCTGATATCGTTCCCGATGATGATTGCGGGCATCCTGCTAATCGCGCTACCGTCCATCATCGTCGGCCGTAATTTCACGCAGGTGTGGGAGGCTGCGCGCAAGTACCGTGTGCAGCCGCCCAATGTGCGTGTGCAGCGGATCGGTGACACACTGATCGAGGATCACGTCAGCAGCCAAGGCTCGGGACGTGCGAGCAGGCGGTCTCGGCGGATCCGGCACAGAGGGCGTCGTGACGGGAGCGTGTCGTCATTTGGCTCTGGCGGGTCGCATAATACGTCGATTGCCCATGTCGAGCGGCCAGGCGGGTATACGAATGTTCCAACTGGCACCAATCGCCTGCAAAAGGATGCCGATGACTACACTGTACGCGCCGATCCGATCGCCGAACTTGCCCGTAAAGACAGCTTTGAGATGCAGGAGTTTGCTGCAACCCCTACGCAGCTGCCGGAAGAGCGGGCCGATGGCTACACCCAGGTCGACACCATCTATGGGGCTGACGAAGACGACGAAGAAGGCATGGAAGGCAATGTAGCCACGTTTGCCAGGTATAGAGACGACACATCGTCGATGCGTAGATTCAAAAGTGTCAAGGGCAAGCAGGTGGTGCGCGGTGGCAAGCGGCGATCGATGCTGGAAGACTCAGATACCGTAACTGTGTCCAGGGCAGAGTGGGACACACTCAATGCCGAGCTGCAGGCGCTGCGCAGTGCTGTTGGCGGCAACCAGATGCTTCTGAAGGCCATTGCTGAGCATCTGTCGGTACCGGTACCAGCACCGGAATCAGACAAATAGATTGCATTTTAAATAAACTCGGTTCAACACTATTCCAGCACCTTTGTCCAGTCGTACTTGTCCCACCCAAACTGCTTCTTCCACTCGTCGGCGCGCTGGAGCCGCTGGTCGCGCGATTCCCTGAGTCGGCGCGGCTTGCGGTACACGCTCGGCGGGAGGTCCAGTATCCCTGCAACCACCTCGCGGCCAAACCACGGCGGGAATGTCTCTGGGCTCTCAATTACATGGCCCAGGCCACCTTTCGGGTCGAACCACACATGGAAGTACGGCATCTTTGCTGTCATCGTGTTGCGGAACCCGCCCCTCCTGATTGCAGCCCTGGCCGCTTCGTGGTTCTGGTCCTGATCCGTCACATTGTCGTTCTCCGGTCGCACGGCCTGTGCCTTCAGCGATGTATCGATGACCTTCCTATGCTGGCTCCACTCGTCGCTGATCCCAAGAATGCCCTGCTGGAATACAACATGCACATCGTCCATGTGCTTGAACGGAATTGGCACGCACTCGATAACGCAGTGCGTTGACTTAGTGGTCGACATGACAGTTTCCAGGAACACCACGCCCATACGCCTCTCCATGAACATGCGCATCAGGCACTTCATAAAATTGCCAATCTCGTCCCACGTATCGTCGTCCAACTTTAGCGAGCTGCCAGAGCTGTGCTCGATCGGCGCAATAACGCAATGTCCATCATTCATCGGCTCGCGGTTTGGCAGCGCCAGGTACACGCGCGTACCCAGCGCTATTATTGGGAACTGTGGCGGTGTCAGTAGTGTCGAGCCATCAGACTGCGACGACTGCTTGAAGCACAGTTCGCAGGCATTGATCGCTGCCTCCATGAGGTTGTAGTCGTGGATAGCCGCTTGGCGCTTCTGCTCCACAGACTTTCCCTTGGCCTGCTTTGTGAATTTTTCAATGTTTTCGTCCATATACTCGAGGTCGTTTGAGAACCCACTGTCGCCCACGATTTGTTTCGCCAGTAACCTGTCCGCAGGGTCGTCGTCGTTTTCGCGTTCGGCACGCGCCATCTGCCTGATCGACATGGAGTCCTCCGATCCCGTATCAGCAGCTAGATTCAGTAGCCGACCGCTGCTATCTGTGCGCGGCAGCACCACAACATTATCCTTTTCTGTGCTGCAACCGGCACTGGACTTTGTCTCGCCTGCTAGAGCCTCGGCGAGCTGGCGTTCGAGTTCGGGCAGGTCAGCAGATTTACGAAGCTTGGCTTTCATGATTCTGGCGTGCAGTTTGTTCAGATCGGTGGACGCCTTTGGAGTCTTGCTTTTGTGTTTACTTTCACGATGGGGGCGGTGGTGCTTAGAGGAGGGTGAGCGAGACCGCGAGCTTCTTCGGTGACGGCGACGGCCACTGCTCCTGTCTCCATATCTGTCCCTGCTCCTGTCGCGGTATCTGTGACGGTCAGACTTTGATGATCGGTGGGATGGCGAATCGTCTCCCATGTTTGAAAATATGTAACGCAAAAAATATATATACTCCAGGATATATGTGAAGTATTCTGTGTTTTAAGGTAAAAGGGGCATGCCACAAGAATGGTAGATTATGGTGATGCACATGTGACTAGCTTTAGTCCAACCATTGGCATTTGGTATTGCCATGTACAGCAGCTCTTCGCATGAACTCAACTACTGTAGAGCTGATTGAACCCATCTAGTACTGCCTGCCTGTCGCTTTGTGACGTAAATTCTATTACTTCTAACCTTTCAACATGCGGATGCGGCTCGAATATGTGCTGGTTCTGCTCAACCGCCACTGTCGAATTTTGCAGAGCAGACAAAGCATTCATAGGTTCTATTTGGATTGGGTGTAGCCCCGTCGCCTGTAGGTTAGTCATAAATTAAAGCAAGTATCTTTAGAAGAAAATCAATAAGGGGATAACGACGGAAAACAAAGTATAAAGCAGCTCGTCCTTACACTCATTCTTGCCCAGCCCTTTAACTCTTGACTTTCCAATGAGCAAGTCGATATGTCAGATGCCTTTCCATCCTACAAGGGTATTGGTGAACATGCTATTCTTTTCGGCGAGCAGGGCGGTAAGAATAAGACAAGTCAGCCGAGTTTATTGGCCATAAAATAATTGCTTCAGGGGCTCCATATATCGAGTTGGAGCTCAAAACCTCCTTTTGATAGGGAAACCATGGAAAAACTGTGCTCAAATGAAAAGATATTTGTTTTTCTTTGAAAGGTTGCAGAGAATAATATGTATTCATACTTTTGGAAATAAGGGCAATGCCCTTAATGACAGACATGAACCATGATAGAAAAAGAAAGGGGAATAGTTTAGATTTCAAGCACAAGTGGCAGCGGTCGTTTTTGAAACCGAGCCATAGCATCCGCTCTGATCAGCTGGATGTGGGATTGGTTTGGATATATGCTGCGATGACCTTAAGAACAAAGCACTTTAATTTGTCTAGAGGGGGGATATTCCCTTTATTGAGAAATTTGACGTCTTGGTGTGCTCCTTGCATATGCTTTTGACACGAGGCTGTGCCACTCAATACATAGGTGCAGACAAGGCACAAATACTTCCCTTGATCAACTGGAAGAGGCGCTACTTTCTGTTGTTCTGTCATATGGAGTGAGCTGACACCGCTGGCAAAAACGATAAATGAGAAGACAAATGGACTTGCTAAGCAAATGCGCTGTATCTGTATCTCTTATACTGCTAACTATGGTTGGTGGTTGACCTTTCTGGAGTCGATTGATGGTGAGATCTTTGGCCATCAACACCCAAACTTTCTGTCGGATCAATATTTTCTGGCTGCGAAGGTGTGATCAAAACAGCGCAATACATGTTTTTGGAGACTCTAGTCGTCACACCTAGCCACGCCCACACAGGAATCAACTTTATTATTACGCAGGTCTGTGGAAGGCGATATAGCTACAGCTAAGCTCATAAACAGCCTTACACGCCGTATCACAGCACATGCAAAGGACACCCTGTGAGCTATCATCAAAGGGTGGTATGGTGGCTAAGTGATATTTCGGGACAAGTTGGATAATCATGACTTGTACAAGTATGTAAGCGAGGGCTATCGCCGCTCATTCATTCTGAGCGCAATTGCTTTTGTATGCATATTCAACGTTTGCCTATATTGCCGATTACCAAGTGCATATGATAATATGTATGTCGTGCTCCAACGCAGTTATCTTGCATTCGTTGTTTACATGCCATACACTGGTATTTAATATAATCGCGAGAAATTCACGGGTTGATATCAAGCTTACATGGAACATGGAGATACTTTATTGAATATTGGAAACTGTCCTTTATTTCTCTTTGCTACCTGGAGTATGATATTCCCTTGTCGACTTTTGCCTGTTGCAGGAGTCACACGTTTGTTTCCCATGCTGTTTTCTCTGCTGGTCATATATTCACAGCCGTTTAGTTCCAAGGAATCCATGCTCGTCATACATATGATCGAAGAAAGCGTCAAAACCGCTCAAAATCTTCCAGTACAATACTTGCAACCCCAAGGATCCATGGATTTCGTGCTATAGTAAAGTAGCGGTTTTTGCTAGATGGAAATTGTGAATGAGAAAGTGAAAAGAAAACAAATCTCTTCAAGTCTCTTGAAGATTATGACCGACTGGGGCATCTATTTATTTTCTTGGCCAGCATACTGTCCCTTCGCACTGCCCAATTCTGATATGAATCACTTTCATGAATTTGGCTGGACAATTTGATATCATGGCGCCATTCCCGAACAAGCAAAAGCTTGTTGGGTTTGAGTTGCATATAGTGATTTGGACTATCCTACAGCTCACTTGCAGAATTGACAGCGGCAGGTACCTTGGCCAATCCCATTGACTCCGCAGCCTCTAAATATAGTTGGTCGTAGCGACCTGCACTTTTTTTGTAAACCACTATGCTCATTACACTCAATGCATTAGGTTCATGGTTGTAGGAGACAGCTATCGAGCTATGCTACCGTCTAGGCATGTCTTCTTCATGATGATGGTTACATATATGTACTGGCTGGAGCAAGCCTGCGGTAGTCTATCGTTTCCTTGCATTACACTGAGCAATGTGGTCGAGACAGTCTTGCTTGAGTCTATACTGCGCACCGCACTTTTTGCAGTACCAGACTGAATAACTGTTGGCGAAGAACATGCGCTTGGTGCTATTAGGTATTGCCATTAGAAATATGGAGTACTTGTCAAAAGAGACATAAAAGTGTATACGTTGTGCAACAAGAATGCACTTGGTATCTCTCATTTATATCGCCACCTTCCAGAGCTTATCTCAGATTTTTCAAAAGTGGCATAGGTCATACTTGCTGAAAAATCTCACTGATATATATCACCTGCACTGCTAGCACAAGCACAATCGGCTCTGGTGCGCCCCTATTTGAGTATAGCATGATCAAACAACCACAAAGTAGACTAAGCCGGTGTGCAAATAGTTGGAAATGCTCCAGACGATATACCCAATTACCATTGCTGCTAACGCCTTTCTAATTACACTGCATCCCCTAGCTGCATATACCTTCTACCGCTATCCATATTGTATTCCGTTACATATAGTTTTATATGCAGATAATTGCCCACGTAGTAATTCATGTCGTTGAAAATATACAACTGAATGTTGTGACGATATCTATAATAGAGATTCGTGGGTTATAAGGATTATGGGCATACATCCATGTTCCTAAAGCTGATTCTCCACCCAAGGAGTTCGTTAATATACTGACCATTATCGATGTTTATTTTATGAAACAGCAAAAAATAAGTGCATCTGTGAGACACCTTGACATGAGGCGTCATTTCATTCCCAGCTTGTAGTTCCTGGCAAATCAATATAACTTTACCATTTCACAGGCAGCGGCTGATAGCTGCATAGCAAAATGCTTGCTGATGAAAGTTGTAGATTTGTTATATTGTGCACACTATGTGCAAAGGAGACAGGCGAATAAATTATTTGGCAGTGTCGCTTGGTCATATTTATACCTAGGCTCTACGTATTCCCCATTCCATGCATTTGTATAGGCAATTGTCTGGGATGCAAGGCTATGCAGTTACAGCTAGAATAATATTTACCAGGTTTTGTTGTATTACAACTACTATTGAGTGGATTGGATGTATCGTCCACGTGGTTGAGGGCTCGATCATATGAAGTCCAATGCAGTAGGATTTCATCAAAGTGAGAATGCTCAAGTGACAGCCACTAGCTAACCCATAGCTACACAGTCGAGTTTTTCCCACTAAAAGAGCTGTTGTGGCTTGGCACTATTTGCAAGCCAGGTTTGCACCTATACCATTCCAAATCTTCAATTTCGTATTGTTGTAACTATGTATTCACCTGCACAAACGCTACCGTCACTTGTCCTCGAACAGATCCTCGACTTTGCAGTTGGAAGTTTTCCGCACGAGTTCACTCCAGAGTATGCCTGCGACTGCGGCCCATATATGCGTGTGGTTCCTGGCCTCAGTTTATGTCGCAGCTGGAGAGATGCAGCGCTGTCAAAGTTGTATGGCGTGGCCTGGTGGTGCAAGGTCCCGAATTGCTCGCAATGCTACACACCGAATGCCACAGTCGCAAATTGCCTAGGGGGCTACCGACTGCTATTTCCACTGGTAACCAGTATCGCGTCAGAAAAGTGTCGCTGCATTGGAAGGTCGAGGCTATCCTGGATGGTACAGCGATCATGCGGCCAAGAACTTTGCTAGGCAAATTGGTAATGCCATCAGTCACCTCCCTGGACTTTTACTTTTGCTCGGACCAACTGGAAGTGGATCAGCGAGGCTAAGAAGATGGAGCATGTCAAGGCGTTCTGCAGCGAGATATACCAACTGTTTCCTTCCGTGCAAAGCTATCATCTCGTAAAGTTTGACGGGTATGATGAACTCAACGACTACCCTGAAGTTCCGGCTATAGACAGCCTTATTACTGGTCTGACCAAACACAAGACGCTGGTCGACTTTTCGTGCTCGGCGTTCGTTATTGTGGTTCCCCTTCCCACCGATGGCCGTGACCTGCGCTATGTATCAACCACCGCTCTCGAGGCTGACCAACACACAATCGAGCTTATCCGGCGCAGTGCCTCTACTC